>NW_012099054.1:80754-120318 GCF_000951045.1 Mandrillus leucophaeus
GTTTTTAGCTTCTCATCCCAAAGCAATTCAATGCACTCCCATTAAAACATGGGATTATAGTATTTTAAATCTGTTTGTCTCTCCAGATAAACTCTGTATTTCTTAAAGATAGGAATCATGCCTAATTTTTTAATATGTGTGACTGGCTGTGTATATATACATAAACATATGTCCATATTATCTGTCACACATTAGGTACTCAGTAAATGCATCTTGAAATGAATTGACTATAATTGAACTATAGTGTTACAAACAGTGTTGGTCTTATTTTGTCTCATATTAAGGCAAGAATTAGTAGATTAGTAAAGTTAGTGTGCCATGTTGGGTCCTCTAGGAAGAAGAAGAATAAAGTGAATTGAATGTGAATGGGATTTGGTGTGAGTAATGCCTTGTAAAGTTAAAGGGAAGAAGGAGCAGAAGTTGGCAGGGAGAACTTTTACTTCAATGTAGATATGATAGTTGTGAAAAGAGAAGAGAAAGGGGAGACATGGTAGTAGAGAGCACCTTGGACTACAGCCTTTGTACCTCTAGTATTCCTGCTGAACTCAGACATTGTTTGGGAGCAGCCCAAAGAGAATATAACTTCAGTGCTGCAGTAGATCCTGAAGGCATGGAAGCTGGAAGTTTATAAGTCTCAGAGTAGTTTCTCACTTGAAGGAGGTCCAGTGGCACACCTTAAAGGCCTTTTTTTTTTCTTTTAGACAGAGTCTGTCTTTCTGTCACTTAGGATAGAGTGCAGTGGCATGATGTTGGCTCACTGCAACCTTCTCCTCCCGGGTTCAAGCCATTTTCCTGCCTCAGCCTCCCAAGTAGCTGGGACTACAGGCGTGTGCCACCATGCATAAATAATCTTTGTATTTTTATTAGAGACAGGTTTTCACCATGTTGTCCAGGCTGGTCTCGAACTCCTGACCTCAAGTGATCTGCTCACCTTGGCCTCCTAAAGTGCTGTGATTGCAGGCATGCGCCACTGCTCCCAGCCATAGCTAACTTCTAATAGCCCTTGCACAGTACCAATCGACTCCACATATTTTTGGCAAACAGCTCTTGCAGGTTTACTGAGGCCCTCTCTTCAGAAAAGAAATCTAAAACAGAGAAGTTAATTGGACAAATTATAGTCACTTCCTCTAATACAGGCCTCAGAACTGAATCAGCTAATCATTCTTCTCCTTTCTCCATTATTCATTCTAAATACTCTCTTATTCTCAGAATTATCATCTCTTCAGATTTTTGTTGTGGTGGTGGTTTGGTTTTTTTTGTTTGTTTGTTTGGTTTTTCAGTAGTGTGACCCAAACTTGTATTCATGAGTGCCAAAGCCTTAGATATTCTTATGATTCTCAACGTGAGGGTGACTGCATTTGCCTGTTCACTGCAACAATTAGGCAAGAGAGAATCAAGTGGTACACAGGCAAATCACTGGGGTTCTATCCTGACCTCCATTATGTGAAAATATCCAGATCCTCCTACAAATTCGGTTATAAAAAGCAGGCTTCTCCTGTGAAGCTTGTCAAGATAGTGACTTCTTACCCAGTGGTTCCCGGATCCAAAGAGCTCAAAGTGTTCAGATATTTCAGGGTTTTCTATTCTGTGCCATTCATCTATGTGTCTATTTTTATACCAGTACCATGCTGTTTTAGTTACTATAGCCTTGTATAATTTGAAGTTAGGTCATGTGATGCTGCTGTCTTCATTCTTTTTGCTTAAGACTGCTTTGGCTCTCCAGGCTCTTTTTTTGGTGTCATATCAACTTTAGGATTTTTTTTCCCTAATTCTGTGAAGAATGGCATTGATAGTTTTGTCAGAATTGTGTTGTATTTGCAGATAGTTTTGGGCAATTGGGTAATTTTACCAATATTGATTTATCTAATCCATGAGAATGGGATGTTTTTCCTTTTGTTTGTGTCACCTATTAATTCTTTTATTATTATTTTGTTGTTATCCTTGTAGACATCTTTCACTTTCTTGGATAAATGAATTCTTAGGTATATATTTAGTGTGTGGCTATTGTAAATGAGATTAAGTTCTTGAAATTGTTCCCAATTTGACTGTTACTGGTGTATACAAATGCTATTGATTTTTGTGAAAAGGCCTTGCATACTTAAATTTGACTGAAGTCATTTATCATGTCTAGGAGTCTTCTGGAGGAATCATTTTGGTTTTCTAAAGTCATTTCATCAGTGAACAGAGATAATTCAACTTCCTCTTTTACAACGTAGAAGCCACATACCTACAACCAACAGATCTTTGACAAAGTTAAAAAAGATAAACAAGTGGGAAAGGACACTGTATTCAATAAGTGGTGCTGGGAAAATTGGCTAGCTATCTGCAGAAGAATAAAACTGGACCTTTACCTCTCACTATATACAAAAATTAACTCAAGATGGATAAAGAATTTAAATGTAAAATGGGAAAGTATAAAAGTCCTAGAAGGAAACCTAGACAAAACTCTTCTGGACATTGCCCTAAGGAAATAATTTCAGCTTAACATAAAAGCAAATGCAACAGAAACAAAATTAGATAAATTGAATTTAATTAAGCTAAAAAGCTTTTGTACATCAACAGAAATAATCAGTAGAGTAAACAGACACCCTAAAGAATGGGAGAAACATTTTTAATTTATGCCTCCAGCACAGGACCAATATCCAGAATCTACAAGGAATTCAAACACGTCAACAAGGGAAAAGCAAATGACCCCATTAAAAAATGAGCAGAGGACTTGAACAGATATTTCTCAAAAGAAGATATACAAGCAGCCCACAAACATATGAAAAAAAAAATGCTAACTATTACTGTAACTTATCAACAGGGAAATGCAAATGAAAACTACAATAAGACATAATCCTACACCAGTCATCATGGTTATTGTTAAAAAGTCAAAAGCACCAGATTTTGTCAAGGCTGTGGAGAAAAGTATAGACCTATACACTGTTAGAGGGAATGTAAATTAGTTCTGCCCCTCTGGAAAACAGTATAAAATTTTTCAAAGAATCAAAAATAGTAGGACCATTCAACTCAGCACTCCCACTACTGGGTAACTAAAGAGGAAAAAAAATCATTTTATTAAAAAGAAAAAACACGCATGTCTATGTTTATTACAGGACTATTCATAATAGCAAAGTCATGGAATCAACCTAAGTGTCCATCAAGAGTTGATTGGATACAGTAAATATGGTATATATACACCATGGAATTCTATTTTATCATAAAACACAATAAAATTATGTCCTTTGGAGCAACACTGATGGAGCTGAAGGCCGTTATCTTTAGTGAAATAACTCTGAAAAAGAAAATCAAATACCACATGTTCTCACTTGTAAGTGGGAACTAAACAATAGGTACACATGAGTATAAAGATGACAGCAATAGACACTGGAGACTCCAAAGTGGGAAGATTAGGATGTGATGAGGTTCAAACATTATCTACTCGGTACAGTGGTCACTATAGGTACACTAGAAGCCCCACATCTACCATTACACCACATATCCATATAACAAACTTGCACACATACCCTCAAATCTACAATAAAATAAATTTAAAATAATAAAAAAATCACAAAGTGCTAAAATAATAGCTGTAATTTGAACTTCAGTGGAACTCTTGTTATGTTACCAGGCAAGAATATGGCCTTTGTGGAAACCAGGACTCAACCAGAGTTTCACGGACAGGGAAACAAAGTTCTCTAGTAGGTCATCGGTAGGGATGATAAGTAGGATGATTATTCTTCACACTTTGGTTACCAGAACCATGTATCCTTTCTATTGTGGATTCACACTGAGTCTGTGTTTTAGTGTATGTATCCTAAGGTACAGTAATTTCTCCTTTTTTGATATTTCCTCTGAGTTAGCACTTCATCTGCATTGTCAGTAAGACATTCCAATGAGTTATCAGGCTGGTTGCTTCTTTATAGTATGTCATGTGATGCAATCAGTAGTTCACAGGTCATGGTCTCACTCTGTGAAGTGTGTTTCTTGGTTGGATGCTATGGTCTTTGAGATTTTATAGCTATTAGTAAGACATTTGGTAAGTGTGATGGTTAATATTGAGTGTTAACTTGATTGGATTAGAGGATGCAAAGTATTGTTCCTGGGTGTCTGTTGAGGATGTTGCCAAAGGAGATTAAACATTTGAGTCAGTGGACTGGGAAAGGCAGACCCACTCTTAATCTGGGTGGGCACCATCTAATCAGCTGCCAGTGTGCCTAGGATAAAAGCAGAGAGGGCAACATGGAAGTACTAGACTGGCTGAGTCTACTAGTTTCCATCTTTCTCCCATGTTGGATGCTTCCTGCCCTTGAACATCAGACTCCAAGTTCTTTAGTTTTTGGACTCTTGGACTTACACCAGTTGTTTGCCCGGAACTCTCTGGCTTTGGGGTACAGACTGAAGGCTGTACTGTTGACTTCCCTAATTTTGAGGTGTTAGAACTCAGACTTGCTTCCTTGCTCCTCAGCTTGCAAATGGCCTGTTGTGGGACTTCACTTTGTGATTATGTGAACCAATACTAATACTCCTTAATAAATTCCCTTTCATATACACATCTATCCTATTAGTCCTGTCTCTCTAGAGAACTCTGACTAATACAGTAAGCTCCCATTTAGAGATGCTAGATGAGACTTTACAGATAAGGAAAGAAAACCCAACCTCAGAAAATGTATTTATCCCTGTGACCATGAACGCATAGCCCTTCCAGATCAGAAAAGGACCAAAGTAATCAACTTACAACCAAATGGCTGTTTTCTTTCCATGAATGATAGTGACAAACCAGGGGCTCAGTGTGGGTCTCTGCTACTGACAAAATAGACATTCATAGGAGAAAATAGCTACATTGGGATCTGTAGGTGGGAATTTATGCTTTGGGGCCCAAGTGTAGCCCCTGTATCTGTCACTGTGACTAGATCATTCATGTGCTCATCATTCTAGTCTCGCTAATGATGAAGGCCGGTTAGTAACGAGGAGGCAATTCATTTTATATACTTGGTATCTCATTGCATCTATAATAAACATGCATTAACATGTAATTAAAATGTTCATAATTCTTGATGAAATGTTTTATGCTCATTTAAATGATTCTACTCTAGACTTATTTTTCTTAGATCTTTTTCTCATTTCAGAACCTGAAAGAAGACTAAGCCATCAAACACAGTCCAGAGATCCATATATATTCTTACCTCGGAGCACTTTTTTTGGCAGTATGGTGAGTTTTATAGAGGACTGAGATACATGCATTCTGGTCCTGTTTGGGCTCAATACTATATACACCATTTTGATCTTATGATGGACTAATGCTCTGCCGATCTATCTTTATTTCTTCATAGGTCCAATAAAACTCGCCTTCTAAAGGAGCAGCCCCAAATTCCCAGGCATTTAGTAAGAATAAAGAGAAGCATTTGTCTCTGTGAGAGACCTAGACCTGTAATGTACCAGAAGCTGTTTCTTAAAAAACATACAATATAACAGTAAAGTGGAATTTTCAGTCCTACTTAAATCTGGCAGGCACCTATTTCACAGAGAATATGGGCAATAGCAGTATTCCTAGTTGTAGAATGCATTCACTCCAAAATGTAGAGAAGTTCATGAGGCATTATGGTCTTTTTGCAGTAGGTATTGCAAGATACAGCAATGTATTTTTTTTACATTGGAGGAAATGTCTTGGCATGTTCTGCTTAATGGATCGGTAAACATTTGTAGAAGTTGCGGATCCTTTCATCTTAAAAGGTTTATCGGCTACCTTCTGGAGTATATGTAGCTTGCCCAAAGTGTCTGGCAAGCTAGACAACTCATGTTTATTGGGCTTAATCAGCATGATGTCATTGATGTAACGGATTAATATGATGTTCGATGGATATTTCAGATAATCTAAAGCACTTTGAATTATATTATGACAGAAGACAGGAGTGTTCACCTAGGCCTGGGTAAAACTGTATATGAATATTACTGTAGTATCCAGGTGGATATAAAATGGTTTGGATCTTCTTTCCTGATTGCAATGAAAATAAGTGTATTTGCCAAACAAATGACTGCATACTATGCATCTGAGCTTGTAGTAATCTCTAGAAACAATATAGATGACTAGTATGACTGCTGCAACTGGGGCTACTTGTATGAGTTACAGTGATCTCCAAGAACCATCTGATTTCAGCTGAGGGCATACTAGTTAATTAAAGGGAGCTACAATTAGGACCACCATGCCTGAATCCTTTGGAACTTCAAGAATTGCACCATTGTTTGAGTTTATTCTCTCTCTCTGCCACTGCTTCCTCAAGGAATGTTGTTCTGATTTATTGTCTTGACTTGTAAGGGACAATTTTGGAGGCTTTCATTTGAGCTTTCCTCAATTATAGCTCTACTTTTCAGGCCAAGGACCCTATTTAGCAGTTACTGATTTTGTCTTAATTGTAACACTCAGGGAATGAAAAATGCTGTGGAAATTTAAGTGTTTACTATCTTCCTTCTACATATCTCCACTCAAATATGGGGTTTTAATGGCACTTTGTCCTTCCAGATGTAAATCCCAATTTATGACCCTATGTCCAAAAGTCCTCATATACCTGAGTGCTTACATTCACACAGTGTACAGTCACCTGGGTAAATGTTCATAGACCCTTATGGGGAAGAACTGAAGGAATGATTAAATACTTGCTTAAGTCAATGGATTCTGGATCTGAACATTGGCTCATGTCTAGTAACTGATGAAGAGATCACAAGATTTTATTGGGAAAGCCACCCAAATACTCTTGTTTCTTCTGCTTGTAAATATTGAACAACATCTTCATTCACTATCTATTTTTCTCTTAGGAAACAATAACAGTAACATATTCTTCTATTAACTAACTCATCAACTTATTAATAAAGTCCCCTGTACTACCCTTCTGATCTGGCTGAACTTTACAGCAATTTGTGACTCCCTGGCTTTAAGAAACAACACCTGGCCTCTATTCCTCTAGCAATCCATAATTTCCTTCACTATTAACAGACAAGCTCTGTGGCGAAATTGTCTACCATTATCAGCAACAGTCTGTAGAAGAGAGTCGCTTTTTAGCAAGACCAGTGTTCCTTTCATCAGTACAATTATTAAGTCTGGCTAAAGGCGAAGGACTCTGGGTCTTTCCATGGAACAATGTCCTTTAGCAGTTCTTCTGACCTTACATTATGTAATCATTTTATGAACACTCCCCTGAATCCTTTTATTTCTTTTATCTACCATCTGCCACAGTAACTGAGGTACTTCAGCTTTACTTAATAGAAGCCATCAGCTTCTCCAAGGTTTCATTTACAGCTTTTTTGAAATATTTTTATTTAATTTACAAATAAAAATTGCATATATTTAAGGTATACAACTTGATATTTTTATATGCATATACACTGTGAAATGATTAACATAATCTAGCTCTTTACTACATCCATCATCTCACCTTTTCTTTCTTTTTTGTGAGATGAAGACTAAAAGACTTTAGCAAATTTCAAGTTTACAATACAGTATTAACTATAGTCACATTGTTTTACATTATATCATCATAAATTATTCATCTTGCATAACTGAAACTTTGTACACTTTGACCAGTCTATTTTCATTTCTCTGACCCCCAATCCATGATAACGAGCATTCTACTCTTTCTATGAGTTTTACCATTTTAGATTTCACATGGAAGTGAAATCATGCAGTATTTTTCCACCCTAACAAAAGAAAATTCTGCCATTTATGAAAACATGGAAGAGCCTGGAGGACATTAAACTAAGTGAAATAAACCAGGCACAAAAAGACAAATACGATCTCCAGGTTTTAAAAAGTCACCCTAGCAACTAGTTTGCATATTCCCCTGCGATCCCTGCCAGGGTATTAAATCTTGTGTTCCATAAAAGTGACCCTAAGTCAATGAATTCTTACCTATTTAGCTTACATTCCAGATCCCTTGAAATAGAGCAGTAGTGTCCAGGTGGTATTTCTGAACCATTGCAAAAACCAGCAAGGTCAGAGCAGCAACGAAGGGGGCTTTTACTGACAGAAGATTGAAGAGTTATTTAACAAACCATGGTGTTGCTAGGAATAAAATCCAGTATCAGGGCTACTCCGTTGGATCCTGTTACATACTAGCTCATTTTGCAGCTCCCAGGGTTGTAATTTTCTTCCTCTTATATCAGACTTTGCATATTGCCAAACTGGTTATGATGGGATTTAACTATAATTATCACCCCAGATTAGCTCCTGAGGGTTCACCTATTAGCTTTGGGGGTGAATATCTCTGCAGGTTTTTCTCAAACAAATATACTAGCTCTTTATAAGGTAAGATAGGATACCTCTGTAGGTTTTGAGGGTTTAGAGGAGTCTGAGAAGGTTTAATGATCTTCTCAGGAAATCCACCCTGATGACTGTTAGTCATTCCTTCCCTGTATTAGGTAAAAGATTTTCCTTGGCTGAGAATTATGTTCTCAGTGGGACAACTTTATGGCCTCCATATTAGGTTGCATTGTAATAAAAGGTTGCTCTCTTCGTCAAGATGCATTAATATTAAAGATTCAATATTATTTACCTTAAAAGTTTACATGTACACATAAAAAATACACAGACACATATTTCGAGGTTCATGAAAAGGATAACTAAGGATTGATGGGCACTGGTGAATTTAATGCGTAAGGAGTTTTCTTTTTTCTCTTCTCACCACAGAAAACCATGATTTTCCCAGGCCTAATTTTAATCTATTTATTGTCTGATAGGAGAAAAAGTAGAATTAATGCTACAAGTTTAATGCATCAAAAAAGTGTCTATGACCAGATTAATATATTAAATAAAATAATGTTTTCATTTTTGTAGTTTTTTAAAAAAAAAAAATTTATCTTTACTTTACATTCATGGGGTACATGCACGGGTTTGTTACAAGGGTATGTTGTGTGATGCTGATGTTTGGGCTTCTATTTACCCTGTCACCCAAACAGTGAACATAGGACCCAACACTATATCCAACTTCTTTAGTCATTGTATTCCTCCATCCCTCCCCACATATGGAGTCCTCAGTGTCTACTGTTCCCATCTGGATGTCATGTGAACCTAATATTTAGAACTTGTGAGAACTTGTGAGAACATGCAATATTTTGTCTTCTGTTTAGATGTTAATTCATTTAGGATAATGTTCTCCAGATGTATCCATGTTGCTGCAAAGAACATGATTTCATTATCTTCTATGGGTGCATATTATTCCATGGTATATAGTACCGCATTTTAAAAAATTCAAATCCACCATTAACAGGCAATTAAGCTGATTTCATGTCTACGCTCTTGTGAATAGTGCTGTGAAAAAAAAATATACAAATGGAGGGTTTTTTTTTAATATAGTGGCTTATTATCTTTTGAGTATGTATCCAGTAGTGGGATTTTTGGGTTGAAAAGTAGTTCACTTTAAGTTCTTTGAGAAATCACCAAACTGCTTTCCACTGGGGCTGAACCAAATTACGTTATCACCAGCAGTGTATAAGTGTTCCTTTCTCTATGCGACCTCACCAGCATGTTTTAGTTTTTGATTTTTCAATAGCCATTCTGACTGGTATGAGATGGTGTCTCCTTGTAGTTTTGATTTTCTTTTCTCTGATGATCGGGGATGATGAGCAGATTTTCATGTTTGTTGGCCACATATATGTTTCCTTTTAAGAAATGTCTGTTCATATTCTTTTCCCATTTTTTATTGGGGTTATTTGTTTTATTGTTGTTGATTTGTTTACATTTCTTATGGATTGTGAATATTAGACCATCGTTGGATTAATTTTTTGCAAATAAATTCTTACATCCTGTAAGTTGATTATTTACTCCATTGATAGTCTCTTTTGCCATACAGCTCTTTAATTTAATTAGGCTTCACTTGTTAATTTTTTGTTATTGCTGCAATTGCTGTTTTAAAGACTTAGACATAAATTATTTGCCAAGACTGATATTAAGAAGGGTATTTGCAAGTATTTTTTTTTCTAGCATTCTCATAGTTTGAGGTCTTACATTTAGATAATTAATTCACCTTGAGTTAATTTTTGTATATTGTCAGAGGTAGGAGTCCAGTTTCTTCCTTCTGGATATCATTAGCCAATTTTTCCAGTAGAATTTATTGAATAGAGGATTCTTTCACAATCACTGATTTTTGTCAACTTTGTCAAAGGTCAGTTGATTGTAGGTGTATGGCTTTATTTCTGGGTTCTCTATTCCATTCCAGTGATCTATGTGTCTATTTTTGTACTAGTACTATGGTGTTTTGGTTATACTACACCTTGAATTCAGGTAATGTGATTCCTTCATCTTCGCTCTTTTTGCTTAAGATTGTTTCGGATATTTGGGCTCTTTCTGGTTTCATATAAATTTTAGACTACTTTTTTCTAATTCTATAAAAAATGCTGTTGGTAATTTAATAGAAATACTTTTGAATGAATCGATTGCTCTGGGCAGTATGGACATTTTAGCAATATTGATTTTTTTTTAATCCATGAGCATGGAATGGTTTTCCGTTTTTTTGTGTCATCTATCATTTATTTCAGCAGTATTCTGCAGTTCTCTTTGTAGAGATCTTTCACCTTCTTGATCTTGGTTAGATGTATTTCTAGGAGTTTTTTGTTTGTTTGTTTGTTTTTTCTATTGTAATGCAATCATGTTCTTGATTTGTCTCTCATCTTGAATGTTACAGATGTTTAGAAATGCTATTGATTTTGTATCCTGAAACTTTGCTGAAGTTATTTATCAGGTCTAGGAGTCTTTTGACAAAGTTTTTAGGCTTCTCTAGGCATAGAATCATATTATCAGTGAAGACAGATAATTTGACTTCCTCTTTTTCTTTTTGGATGTCTATTTCTTTCCCTTGCCTGATTTTGCTCTAAGATTTCTGGTATTATGTTGAACAGGGGTGCTGAGAGTGTAAATCCTTTTCTTAATCCAGTTCTCAGGGGGAATGCTGTAACTTTTCCCCATTTGGTATAATGTTGGCTGTGGGTTTGTCAGATGGCTCTTATTATTTGAGGTATATCCCTCTGATGCTTAGTCAGTTGAGGGTTTTTATCATGAAGAGATTTTGGATTTTATCAAGTGCTTTTTCTGCATCTACTGAGACGCTTGTATTTTTTTTTAATTTTAATTCTGTTTATGTGGTGACTCACATTTATTGATTTGCATATGTTCAACTAATCTTGCAGGCCAGAAATAAAGTCCACTTGATTATGATGAATTAACATTCTGATGTGCTGCTGGATTTAGTTTGCTAGTATTTTCTTGAAGTTTTTTGCATCTGTGTTTACCAAGGATATTGGCCTATAGTTTCCTTTTTTTGTTGTGGCTTTGCCAGATTTGGGTGTCAGGAAGATAGTGGTTCCAAAGAATGACTTAGAGAGGAATTCTTCCTCCTCATTTTTTGGAATAGTTTCAGTAGGGTTGGTACCAGCTTTTCTTTGTCATTTTTGATTGTGCTTATTTGGATTTTGGTCTCAGTTTCATTTAGTCCTTCTCTGACTTAATTACTCATTTCCTTCTGCTATCTTTGAAATTAGTTTTCTCTTGTTTATCTAGATCCTTTAGTTATGATGGTATAATGTTACTGCTCTATCTTCTTGACATAGGTGCTTAGTGTTGTAGATGTTCTTAACACTGCTTTAGCTGTATACAAGAGTTTGCATATGTAGTGCCTCTATTTTCATTCATTTCATGGATTTTTAAAATTTCCTCTTTTATTTTGTTGCTTATCCAAAAGTCATTCAGGAGCAAGTGGTTTAGTTTCCATGTACTTGTGTGGTTTTGAAAGTGCCTCTGGGTATTAATTTATATTTCTATTCCACTGCAGTCCAAAGAGATGTTTGGCATAATTTTGATTTTTTGAATGTATTGGAACTTGATTTATGACTGAGCATGTGGTAAGTCTTAGAGTGTGCTCTGTATGCAGATGAGAAGAATGTACATTATGTGTTTGTTGGATGGAATAGTCTGTAGATGTCTATTAGGTCCAATTGATCTAGTATCAAATTTGAGTCCAGAATTTATTTGTTGGTTTTCTGCCATCAGAATCTTTCTAATACTGTCAATGACGTGTTTAAGTTTTCCACTATTATTGTGTGTCTGTGTAAGTCTTTCCCTGGTCTTAAAGTAATTGTTTTATGAATCTGGTTGTTCCAATATTGAATGAGTATATTTAGGATAGTTAAATCTTCTGGGTGAATTGAATCCTTTATCTTTATTTAATACTCTTTTTGGCTTCCAAAAAACTATTGTTGGTTTAAAATATGTTTTATCTGATGCGAAAATAGTGATCCTGCTCCCTTCTTTTCCCATTCAAGTTATACATACTTTTTATGTTTTTATCTGGAGCCTATGAGAGTCATTACATATGAGATATGTCTCTCAAAGAAGGCAGAAGGATCAGTCTTTTTTTCTTAATCCCATTTGCCACTCTATGTTATTTCAGTGGAGAATTTAGACAATTTACTTTAAAAATTAATATTGATATGCGAGGTTTTAGTCCTGTCTTAGTGTTGTTTGCTAATTGCTTTCTAGTCTTGATTGTGCAGTAGTGCGATCAAGAGTCTGTGGACTGTGTGCTATACATGTGCTCTGCGACAAGTTTCATTCTTTCATTTCATGTTTAGAATGCCCTAAGCAACTCTTTTATGGGCTGTTTACTGGTGACAAATTCCCTTAATGATAGTTTGCCTGGGAAAGACTTTATTTCTTCTTTGCTTATGAAGGTTAGTTTGGTGGGATAGGACATTCTTGGCTTTTATTTCTTTCCTTCAATAATGCTAAAAATGGGCCTCCAATCTATTCTGGCTTGTAAAGTTTTGGCTGAGAAGCCCGTTGTTAGTCTGATGGATTTTCCTTTATAGGTAATATAGTCCTTCTCTCTAGCTGCATTTAAGATATTTTTTCTTTCATACTGACCTTGGATAGTCTGATGACGATGTGTCTTGAGGATGGTTGTCTTGCATATTATCCCACAGTAGTTCTCTGTATTTCTGTATCTTTCTGTCAACCTCTCTACCAAAATGGGGGAAATTTTCCTGAATTTTATCCTCATGTATGTTTTTCAATTTGATTTCTTTCTCTTCTCTCTCAGGAATTCCAATAAATCATAGATTTGTTTGCCCCATCTAATCCCATATTTCTTTAAGGTTTTGTTTTTTTTTAATTGTGATTTTTTTTTTTTTTTAATTTTTGTCTAACTGTGTTGATTTTAAGGACCATTCTTGGAACTCTTAAATTCTTTCATCTGTTTGGTCTAGTCTGTTGTTAAGGTTTCCAATTATATTTTGAAATTCCTGTAGTGAATTTTTCAGTTCCAGAATTCCTGTTCAGTTCTGTCTTCATATAGTTGTGTCCTCTTCCAAATCCTGGATTTTTTTTTTTTTTCCATTTCCTTTATGTTGGATTACAACTTTCTCTTGGATTTCATTCATTATTCTTGCCATCCATATTCTAAGTTTTATATATGTCATTTAGATATTTTATTCTGGTTAATATTCATTGTTAGGGAGCTACTGGGGTCCTTTGGAGGTGACAAAACTCTGACTTTTTGTATTGTTGGAGTTCTTGCACTGATTCTCAAACGAGGGAACTGGTGCTTCCTTTTTTGAATTTGCTATTGCTTTGATTTTTTATTGTTTATTCTTTCTTCCCTCAGGGGCATGACTGCGGTGTATTTTGTGAATGTTCAATTAGCATCATTTCTGAGTGCTTTCACAGGTTTCAAGGCTTTGTGCAGGGTCCTCGGTTTCAGATGGCTTTCTCAAGATTGCTTGGTGTAGCGGTGGTATAATTCAGTCTGATTTCCAGTAGATGGCGCTTCAGAGTAAGAGCCGGCAGGTAGGCTCTTACTCGGTTTGCCTTCTGCAGTAATAGAGTAAAGGGAGAAGCACGAAAAATATTCGTCCCCAGCTACGTTGGTCTTCGGCAGGGGTGGAACGCTGGAGAAGCCTGCAAAGCACCTCTTTCAGCCCATGCTCTCTGGGCCCCAGTGGAAGAGCTGCTACCGTCTTCAGCAGTTACTGGGGACAGCGGGGAGTGGGCAAGAGATGACCCCGACTACAAGTCCTTACTGTGGCCTTATTTTCTCTGTCAGTGACTGGCACCACATTCACATTTCCTTTGACCCAAGGGTGGCTTTGTCAGTCTGTGCTACCCTCTTGTTAGTGGCAGTCCACACCAAAGGTTAGATATCTAAGAGAGTAGATTTCACCTCCTACCCCCTTCTTAGAGCTGATGGGACACCATCCCCAAACTGACCAAGGGGGCTGACTGGGGCACTCCACAACGAAACACACAGACTGGATCCAGGTTGCTAAGTTGTCACTAGTTACAAGCCATATCACTCAGAAGAAGCCTAGGAAAAGTTTCAGCAACTTTACTTCTGCTCAAGTTCTGCAATGGGAGAGAGCTTAATTCCAGCACCTGTTTCTGTTGTGCTCTCCACATTAACTGCTGAATTTGGACTGTGGGGCTCTTACCCTACCCAGAGCAAGCACTCCAATCTCCGGCCTTAGACTGGCCGGGCCAATGTCTGCAGTGGCCATGGTTGTCAGGTTGTCAAACAATGACTGACTTTTTTGAGCTCTGATTGAAGATTGCCTCCTCCTCTCAGTTCTGGGTCTGAGAAAATGCCTGAACTTTTGCCAGTGTCTTTTCTTCTCTGTGTCTCTTTGTGTCTCCCCGATCTATCTCCTGGGCTTGGGAGAAACAGATACTCTCCCTTGGCCTGGGTTACAAAGATCACTACTGAAAAGATGATACACAGAGGGAGAATAGCTACCCCTCTCAGATATTGAGGCTTCACCCATTTTATCAGCCAAACATCATCGTGAGAACTACTTGCACACCTTCTTCTCCCCCGTGTCTGGCGTGTCCTTCACTCTTCCGGTGAATTCCCACTTTCCTTTTTGATTTAAAGCTCACTGAGTTGAATTGTTTTGCCATTTCTACGTGGCTGAGGTATGTTGACGGCCTCTAATCTGTCATCTTGGAAACAAACAAACGAAATAACCTAAAGTTCTGTAGTGAGTTTTAATAATGATTTGTTTGCAGCATCCAGTGATAAAAGTTTAACTTATTGGAAATAATTTACATGAAATAATCACTGATTTGCAGAAATTAGGAGTATTTAAGGAGTTGAAACATAATGTCTACTGATATTTTGCATGCCAAAGTTTCTGAGAAATTTGTGTCTGCAATGTTCTCCATTCTTTGGCAAAACGTAAGTTCCCATTAGTTAGGAAGTACCTATTTGTTATTTCTTTAATCATATGTAATACTAATTGGTAAAAATATGATTTACTAATATAATAGAATGACGTGTTTAAAATCATATAAACAGATTTGAAATATTATGGTTAACAGAAAATCATATTGTTATATGAGTCATTTCACTCACTTTTTTGTAAATTTGTTTACTACATCATAAATATAAGCCAATTAAAATTGGACACTAAAAAACGGGAGCATAAAACATCATTAGAGATATAACCATAATCCAATTATATTAATATCATTATAATGTAAATATCTCCTATTATAGCATTATACTATAATTATATAAATTTCAAAGCTGAATGTTTCTTAAGTGAGCTGGTATAAAGTGAAAAACAAAGAAACCAAAGAGAAAAAACAAATGAATCAACAAATTTGGATGAATTAGACTCAATTGAGCCATCAGTTGATCCATTTCTCTGACAGACTTGCATTTCCTTCTTTTATTTTGTAGCACTATTGATGGCCTATTAGATGTTAGCAGAAAGACATTATACCTTATTTATTATAAAATAAATATATATTTTTCAACCATATAAAATATCTGTTTTTAAATTACATATTTTATAGCTAGCACTATATTTGATAGGCTACGGAAAACTAGACATGCAAAAATTAAACAATAGTGATTTCTTCGAATAAAACAACATTTAAAACTATTTTTCTGTATTCAATAGTACATAAAATCAAAACTCCCTACCTCATCCCCATATAGTTAACAATATTTTTATGTATGAGATTATTTCCCGTAAGGTCAATCACATTATGACTAAAATAAAAATGACAGAATTAAGATGGATAGAAAACAGGATCTTCATATAAATTTATCTCTTGGATTGTTTAATGTTCATGGTTTTTAGTGTCCATTTTTAATTATAATCAAAATAATTCTATAATTTTAGGTGAGACCAATAATAGGATATGATAGAAATAATAGATTGTAATGTTATTGAAATGTTAATATCTATTTTCATGGTATGAGTAAACAGAGAATTTAATTTATAGTTAGGTTGTCCAGCTTATTTCTGGTCAGAAAAAAAAGATCATGAAGAGCAATAATTTTTGTCATGAAAACATCAAATGTATGTGGGATGGTTTTAAGCTTTAGAACCTTATAACTTATTTGCAAAGACCCATTTCCAAGCTGATTTGTATTTATATGTACGCTCCTTTTCTGCAAAAGTTTTAAGGCTGCTGGCTTATCATAAAAGTTATAGAAAATGAGATAGTAAAACAAAAATAGAAAATCATAGTCAAAGGAGAAAATAGCACACTCACACAACATACATCTCAATGCCTTTTTTATGCATGAGCTTCAAATGTGTCCCTAAGTTTCACAGAAAAAAGACACAAAAGGATAACTTAAGCAGTTATCCAGTTTTCATTTTTTGTAGAGATGATGAATACCAGCTCATTAGGAGAAAAACTATCATTGAAATTTTGAATCGTATTTTTCATCTGCAGCATTATGTAAAGGAAGAGTGATGTAAGGATAGGGTATATCCTTAATACTTTCAGAAAATGTAAATCATCTTCACCTAGTATTTTTTATTTTCTTCTAACAATATTAGGTAAATGTTGAGAAAATGGCATTAATATGTAAATACATAAAGAGCATGATTTCTGTTACTCCTTACTGATCTGTTGTAGGAGCATAGAAAACCTTAAGATCTGGAAAACCTTTATTTTCATAAATACTGGTTAAGTAATTTGTGTGTGTGTGTGAAGGATCCAGAATGCTGAGCTACTTATTTTAAGATAGGGGGAAAGTCAGAGTTAGACTAGACTGACTGTTAGAAAGAAAAGTCAAATTTATTTATTTGGTTCCTCTGAGACATGTACCCTTTTAACAATTACAGACCTGCAGGTAATTTACTTAATTTCCTGGGAACATTTTGTAACTTGTTTTTAAATTACAGATACAGATATAAGAAAGAAGGTAACAGTTCAGATGAAGAGACAGGCAAATTGTGAGAATGGAAGGAGCAAGTTGTAAGAAAAGAAAAGAGAAGAAAAATAAACTAATGCAAAGAGTAAAATGAGCAAGGACTGAAGAAAAATAAATAGATTTTGACAGCAAGTGAGGAGAAAAACAGTAAAAAAACAAATAAATGAACAATATGATTCACTTACTACTGTATTTCCAATGTACTGAGCAAATTCAGAGTAAATTTTATACCTAAACTTTCTAAGATAACGATTTCCTTGAAACAGTAGAAATAGGACCAATAGACTTATTGCAATCATCAGACATAAACATAAAATAAACATGTTTAGTACAGCTGAAGTATTAGTATATAAGGTTAAAATTCTGAGAATAGGGCATGAATATTTTTTTAAATGGAATAAAAAAATAATGGTGCAAAGTTTAAAAATCAATAATAGATTAGCTAGCAGATTAGACACAGTTAAAGAAAAAAATTAACACATTTATGAAAGATAAAATAAATTGTGTAGAATACAGTTCACAAAAACAGAAAATATGGAAGAAGTTTACTGGAAGGATAGTGTAATATATTTTAACATGTTCTCAAATCAGCTTTAAACAGAGATATAGAAAGGGAAAGAAGAAATGCTCAAAAAGATAATGGTTGATTTTTTTTTTTCATTTTCGTTAAAAAAGGTATTAATCTTAAAATCCAGAGGCATTCAAAAGATCCAAGTCATCCAAAGCTGGTACCTAGGGACAAAGGAAAACATACATATCCTCACCAGTCATATGCACCATCCTATATTTCCCATTTACTCTTTTGTGAGGTCACTCCACTTTCCTGGTCTCTAGGCAATGCTTTCTATCATTGCTGCTTCCAATAAAACTGTATACAGCTATTGTAATTTGTGGCCTTTTATCTGGATGTAGTCTGGGCCCATTAGTCTTCCAATCTATCCCCTCTGTTTCTCCCTCATTCTGCAAATACCATTTTCCTTAGGTAAGTCTTCTATTAATGTATACTTCCTAGTTAAGTTGTACATTCCACAGATTCTGACTCCAGGTCTTCTCATTTCTAACTTCACTGTCATTTGAAGATCAACTCTCTCTCTCTCCCATATGCGAGCTATGTTTTACCTCTCTTCTGAGAAACCGGATTCCTTGGGAAAAAATGAGGAGCCAGAATCTCTTAATCAGTCTCTGCCTAAATATGCCCTTCTTGATTTTTATAATGCCAAAGTTACCCTGTGTTGGTGTAGGTTCCAGGATTTCTCTGGGAAATAATCTTAAATTTCTCCATATTGGTTTTCTTCTCATTTTCTTTGGTGTAGAATATGTCATACGCCTTGTTTCTAGGAAGCACAAACAAGATCTAGAAAGAGAGAGCCTACATATGTGAGGTAATTAAGTAAAGCTCCATGATTCAGTCTTATTGTTAAAGAGGTTTCAAAGAGAAAAATAAGTGGATTCCCAAGAGAAAAACCTAAGAAGAAATGTGACAAATATTTTCCATATGGGAGAAACGTTGATGAGTTCATTGATCTCTCTTTGTTTCTTATTTAAGTGTATATTTAACATAGACTTCTATTTGGAAGCTAACACAAATGAATTTCAAATTATCAGAAGTTTCATAAGAGATATGTGTAATAATTGTCCCCTATGAATTGAAGTCAGTCACTAATGTGATATAAATTAAGGCAAATATTTTAGGGAAAATATATTTTTATTAATTCATACATTTTATTATGTAATTCTTATACTTGATTAGGTTCTTAATATGTTACTAAGTGCTCTTCATAAATGTTTGATGTTTTCAAGAATTCATGAAATGGCATCTTGTTTACTTGATTTATTTATAATCTATTACTGATCTGAAAAAACATAGAAATAATATTTTATGCTATCTCAAACCTACAATATTCTAAGTTTACAAAATATTAGCATAGATAGCAATTTACATATTATTACATAAAATGAGGTTTTTCATCATAATAAATCAAATTATATGAAATTTATGAATTATTTTATAAAAAACTAAGATATAATTAACGAAAAAACTTGGTAAAGTAACAATTCAAATATATGAGAAACTAACCTTTTAGAAAATCTATGAAATTTAAAATTATTTAAAGTACTATTTATTAACACTCATAACCAGCAACTATTTTATGTATACCAAAATATTTTTATTTTTCAAGCATCTTAAGCTAATTATTGGGATATGACATTCTAATCTCAGAGACATTTTAAAAATTTCATAAAAATCACATTTTTGTTACTAAAACTGAAATCCCTGAATCCTGATCTGGCTTTGAGGTAATATTCATCATTTTCCTGTTCAACATTTTTTCTTTATAAAAAATGTATGTGATGTCTGAAATATTACTTACTAAATTCTAAGCAGTGTTATTTTATTACAAATAATAACTATTTAGAGCCTAAAATAACTAATACATTCTTATCAGCTTCAAGAAACCTTATAACAAAACTGAAGTCCTATAATTTCAGATATAACTCCCCTTTCCAGCAACAAGAAAAATATCATTAAATGTTTACCACTGGTTTATTCTCTATATAATGAATGGATATTTTACAAGAAACACTTTGCCAACTACAAATTATGACTTCTTTTCATTGGGAGTAGGGCATTATAAGGGAGAAGGATGTGAAAAGGTGATGGGAGTATTGGAAAAGAGAATGAGTACGATGAGTAAGGAAGACAATAAAATACAATTTTGTAAGTGACATTTTATTATGCACATTACCACAATTCAATGGTTCTTGACATATTTTTCTTTATGGTAATAAAGTCACAGACTTTTATTTTTACAGAACTTTGTAATTCGTTTGATTCTCCATCTGAGAAGATTCCTGCTTGTATGGGAAAATGGATGTTTATACTCTGAATAACTACCTAGGGTGACTGTATTGAGACTAATATCTACCTACCACAGCCTCTGTTCTCAGGAATGCCAAAAAATATTCTACTTTAAAATAACAAAAAGGCATTTTTTTTTAGGGTACAACACTAGAGATCCATATCAACTATCTAATATACTTGAAAGTTTAAAAATGCAAAAAGTAATTATTATTGTCATCAGTTCTCATGAGTATCGTTATGATGACACTGGGGATGAGATGCTTATTTTCTCCAATAGTATTATTCTCTCTCTCTCTCTCTCTCTCCGTGTGTGTGTGTGTGTGTGTGTGTGTGTGTGTATGTGTGTGTACCTCTCCCTGTCTTCCCAAAGCTATGATTTTCATTCAGGTATAAAGTTCTGTGTTTCCAATTTCAATGGAAGTGTGTTCCAAATGAAAGGCCTGTAGGTTTAGAGACTGACTCTAAATACATCTAGTTTAATCTTTAACTTTAAATTTAAAACTTTATGAATTAATTGTATGTACAACCTCAAAATGAATCATATTTAGCAAAGAAATTTCTTGTGTTCATCTGCATTTGATTTTCAGATTATCTGACTGATAGATAATACATCGTTTTTAAAAATTGAGCATATATGAAATATCATCTAAACTCAAAGAATCTAAAACACTGAATAAAATAATGCAATATTTTCTCTATTTTAAGCAATTCTATTATAAAGAATTGTCTTTATTAATTCTTTATAAGCTGTACATCATATTTTGTCTCTTTATTAGATTTCTTATAGTTTCTTAAATCTTAAATTGTGGGAATTATAATGTTAACTAATGTAAGATCTCAATTGCTTAATCCCAAATTTAGTGGAGAATATTGGCACGTAGAAAACATAAATTTTATTTTCTATGTTCAAACACATTTTTTTGATCTCAAATATTTTATCTGAAAAAAATTGTAATACCTTTTGCACAACAAATTATAAGTGGATAAGTAAAATACTTAAATATATCAGATAATGTGAATGAAGGTAAGTTTCATTTTTTGATATTCAACTTTTGTTCTTAATTAACTTAAAAGTATTCCTTTTGTTTCTTAGATAAATATCTCAAACCTAAGAATCTTTTAAAATGTGCTTATAGTTTGATTAAGGCCTGTCAAAATTACTATTTTGTGTCTAATGTTTTTATTTCCTCTCACTCACACTAGAAACTATCATTAATAATGGCAAGTACTGCATTTATATAACACAGATTATAAAGGTTATTAATTAGATTCCCAGCTTTTTATAAACATATGCCACAATCCAGAATATTCATCTCTTTAAACAAAATATTATTTTAAGTTTCAATACTGCATATTCACTGTGATAATGTATATGCACTGACAAAAGCTCCTCATTTTGTAACAAGTATATGAATATAAAATATTTTAATAGTGTGTTATACACATAACCGTATAAAAAGACGATATGTTTGCTATGTATATATTCAATTCTGACGTTTTTTAGGAACAGATAAATTAGGAGGTCCAGTAACAAGTTTCCCTTTGGTTTTAGTCTCCCTTGCAATTAGTTGTGGCCAAAAGAGTAAGCCTTGGCCACTGACATACGGAGATAAGTGATGTAAGCCTTTTTCAGGACTATTCTAACACAACTTGACACATCTCATACTCTATATTGTCTTTGCAGTTCCCCCTACCTGCTGAATTGAGGATCACTCTCAGGGAGATATTGGAACACAAACTTAAAGAAGAAGCATAGTCTTCATTCATCAGTCAATGAATCCACAAAGGGCAATACATCAAGCAGCACAAACCTCTTCCCACCAGCAATTATAATTTAGTGAAAAATAAAATTATATTAAGCTCTTGATATTTTGGTGTTATCTGTTATGTGAGCTAGTTTTAACCTAACACGAATACAAATTATAAATTGTTTACCTTATTGGTATCTATGTTCCTTTCATGTTTTATGGTTTCAATGGACATTCCTTATTTGATCAATTATTCTAGAGGAAAGGGTAGCTATTTTGTGTTACGACCTTCTCTAAGAATATAGACAGTAGGGACATAGTTTACTATGAATATAATCATTTTTGGAGTGGTGGATGTAGTTGTGATTTTTAATTTTTCTCTTATGTTGACTAAATGGGTTACAATAGAGGAACATAAAAAAGCAGCATTTACTTCTGTGTGCCATTTGGTTTGCCTGATATTAAACACTTATTATTTTGTTCATTCTCATAGAAATCCTCTTACATGTGAATAACCTGAGGTTTCCAGAAACTTTAAATAAATTGTAAATGGAGGGCCAGAGTGGAGTTACACAGAAGACTCAATTATATGGTCATTATAATCTATTCTGAAAATATAAAAGTTAAAGATACATAATACTATTTTACCATTTGTAGATTTTTAAAATGTGTTGTAATAATTTTGCTTGTAAAAATTTCCTTTCTTCTTTAGTTTTCTATTTTAACATATATAAAAGAGTTCTAGAAATTTTCTTTTTCTTATAATATTTGTAAAATATCTGCTCTTTAAATATCTTGCTGCTTTCTGCAAAACTTATCTGTTTTTAATTGCTGGCTGCCATTATTCAGCTGATAAACAGTTTCAGCATCATTTAGCTTGGTAAGCATTTGAGTTTTATTTATTTATTTTTTTATTTTTGGTATTGGATAAAATGTGGAATTTGTAGAGCTCATTATGCAGAATGATTCATTTCATGGAAATTTCAATTTGCATTACTCATCTTTAATTTGCATCTAGCACAAGGACTTGAGAACATACACTGGATATATTCTGCAGGTCAGAGGCTACATTTTCAGTGATTATTTTAAAAGTTTTAATTAATATTCACATGAATAATATATTCTCTTCACAAAATAGTATCCTAAGGGAAACTGACTAAAGATAATATTGGTACTCAGTTTCAATATCTAATTCCAGTTTAACACTTCATTTTTAGACAGCTATCTGTATATATACTTATTGTCTACATACAAGAGAAAGGACACTAATAAATATTTATTCTGAAATTCAGATAGAAGCCCTAACGACCTTGGTTTCAGAGTCTATCCTTATCTTCCCACTCCACCCTCTTCCCATTACCATTTTGAATTATTAGGTTGTTCAATAAATAAGGCAAATGCTTGAAAGTTTGACACCAATCCATACTAATGACTGCAGTTGCACATTGGAATCCACTCGAATTGATAGTTTCTTTGTGTTGACACTACTCTACACAGCTTACAGGCTTGGCTGGTAAATTTTCAAGTAGGTCATTCTTCATCTGCATCTGTTTCAGATTCTCTGTCATAATTAGAAAACAAAGAGAGAAGAGCAGACTCAGCAAATTGAACAAACTAATTAAAAAGAAAACATAGAGATTATTTTCCCCATTCATGTGAAATTACCAAATTTCTCTAAAACTGCAACCAGTTTAATAAGAACATGAAACTACAAGAAAACAGATTTTTCAAAATTATCAAATGATTTCTGATTTTAATTTTCTTTGCTTATTATGTAGAAAGCTTTAAAGCAATTTCATTCTCATGAAGAATTGAATTCTTATACATTTAAACATAACCAAGTTATTGTAGTTCCCAGAGAGATGCCAACTACTTACAAATTGAGAAATATTCACATATAGGTATACACCTTGATGAAATGCTAGGCTTCAAAATAAATCAATTAACATGAATGTGAGATCAGTCTGTGTTTAAAGAGACAAAAAGCTGAATTAGACAGTTTAATTTAGTCAAATAATTCAATAAATGTTTATTGGACATTTATTTTTGTTATATACCATGCATTGTGTGTATACAATTTCCTTTTATTTCTATTAACTAAATATCTGCCCTGATCTATTTAGTAGGTTTTACTTTGCAAGGATCTCAAATATGTATGCTGCATTTTCAATTATGCTCTGCATATATAATTCACTTCAAATCGTGTTTGTCATTTTAAAATTTTATTATTTTCCCTTTTCATTCTCTATTTACTGCACTTGTTGTGGTGTGCATTTTGTTCTTATGTTTTTCTTAAGTTAGGCTTTATTTCTGAAGTTGGTTTTTATTTGTAAAGTGGCTTTTTTCCTAGTATTTTCTGATTTTTGTCAGTTCTTATTTTTTCTGCCTCTTATTATCTAGCTGTCTAATTTCCAAGCAATCTTATTTTTTTCTGTTTTATTATTTTGATATTATATTGCTTTGTTAATTTATTGTATTTTTAAAAATAGATGATCATTTTTATATGATTTGTAGCCCCTATTCTTCTAATGTTTTTAGTTTTTCTTGTAAAAAGTTTGATTAAATTTTATTCTTTCTCAGGATAACTTTGAATAAATCAAATTTCTTCCTCATGTTTGGATAATACCAGCTTCATGTGAAGAGAGTGGTAAAGCCAGGCTACTTTCCAAATTTTACAGCTTCAGTGTTTGCTTACTTGTTAGCACCATGAACAACTCAAAATGTGAACTTTCTGGGTAGCTACTTCAGGATCTATTAGTTTTACCCTCACTCCGAAGATTTTGGTGGTAGTTTTTATTGTCTTTTGTTTTTATTTCTACCTAAGGATTTATAGTTATTACCTTTTTGGAGGGTCCTTTTAAATTTATAGGTGGTATTTCACTGTCACTATATATTCTAGTATGTGCTTTCTTTTCACCCAGTCCAACTTTTACCTTGGCCGCCTCCTCCTTTTATCCCAGGTTTTTCACATGCTAAGTTTGAATGTTGTATGCAGGGTAGATTTTCAGCCTTTTAAAATGAGAATTTGATGGCTGTTTCTGAGCTTCTTAAGAACTCTGACCATTACAGTCTTATTTGATCACTTACTGACTCTATATGCATTTTGGGCCCTTTTTGGCCAAAACTCAAAGGCTGTGAGTTCTCCCAGTACTTAAAATCATTTTCAATTTCATTTTCCTGTGTTCTTATAGGAATTATTCTCATAGCTCTCAACATTTAGTAGCATTTTTCCATCAGCCCATGCACATAATCCCTGATGCTGCCCAGATTTTTCTTGCTGTGATGGCCTGGACAACATGCCACTAGATATAGGTAGGACTTTGTACTGGGTAACTGTGAAAAAAAAAATATGTTTTCATTTGATAACTGCATTTTCCCTGAAAATTGGAAAGCAAAATAATCTTCTGAGAATGATGGGAAAAGTTAGAAGTAGAATGAAAGAAAATATTTTATTTAGCCATTGAAGAGAGTTGTAGAATAATTAGGTGAAAATATTGCCTGGTGTTTCTATCCCTTGATTTTTGTTTTTGTCCTTTATGAATTTGTGGTAAGAAACAATATATGTTTTTATATGACTTTGTTTAGCAACACAAGTTTGTTTGGGTGCCAGTGTAGAGAATATCCAAAATTAGATTCTTTCAATATTGGAATATTTCCAGAAAGATTCATAAAATTAAAGCTAGAAAAAGTAGCTTAGTAAATTAGCAACCTAAACCAGACTCTGAAGACATTAAAAATAAGGGGATAATTAAAAATAACATCAACAAAGTGGAAAAAAGTAGAAAGATGAATTGCGTATCTTGATGACATTGAAATTGCAGAAGAATGAGCAAACAGAAAGGAACCAGGGTTGGTTCAGAATGGAATGCTTTAATTAATACTTGATATGGTTTAGCTGTGTCCCCACCCAATCTCATCTTGAATTCCCATGTGTTGTGGAAGGGACCCAGTGGGAGGTAATTGAATCATGGGGGACAGGTCTTTCTCATACTGTTCTCATGATAGTGAATAAGTCTTAGGAGATCTGATGGTCTTATAAGGGGGAGTTACCCTGCACAAGCTCTCTCTTTGCCTGCTGCCATCCATGTAAGATGTGACTTGCTCCTCCTTGCCTTCCACCATAATTGTGAGGCCTCTCCAGCCACATGCAACTGTAAGTGAATTAAACTGCTGTCTTTTGTAAATTACCCAGGCTTGAGTATGTCTTTATCAGGAACATGAAAACAGAGTAATAAGATGATTGTGGAATTGGATTGCTTTTATGTGTTGACAGAGTTCAAGGTCTGAGTATGGAAGTGGCTGAATTGAAGTGGAGTAGAGAAGATGTTGATAAACATACCAGGAACATGATTAGACAGATGAATTGATGGAATGTTTGGCTGCTCATACAAGTTGCTCAAGTAACATAGCAAAGTTTGGAATTTAAATAAATAGTACAAGTCGCATGCCAATATTTGATAAATTGTGGGCAGTGGAGGTTCAATGAAGGGCAACCAAAAGGATCAGAGGAGAGCATGGAAGGGTTTGATTTAAATGTTGACATTAGCAATAATCTCTGAATACTATCTGCAGAGATAATGGAAAACATTGACCACAGAAATAAAAAGAAAATCTGCAAAAATCAATACACAGAACATGATGAAAGTGCCACCACTAAGTGGTGTTCTTAATAGTGAGTCATTCAGAGAAAGCATGGAGGTGGAGAGAATGTTTACATTAAATATATGGGGGAATTTCTTTGTTATAGTGCTTAATTCTTATAACACAATGGACAGTTTAGGAATTCAGGTAGCAAGAAATTTCAGAACTTTAAGGGTGACAGATGGTAGATGGTCAGGGACACACATACTTTAGCATGAACTGGTGAAGACAGAAACAAATAGCGTGGAGAATTCAGTCTCTTTAAGGAGAGTGAATCCTGAGACAAGTATCTGGAGGTCCTACTCCAATCTAAACTGATGATTAATAATGTATCTTGAAATAAATACAACACTTTACTAATGTAGAACCTATGTAAGCTTAGACAGTTACTCAAATGGTGTGAACTTCAAGTTCCTCATTTAAAAATATGATAATAATGTCTACCACATAGAATCATATTATGTCTTAATAATAAGTAGTTATATTATTATTACCTGGCACATAGAATGTGCTTATTAACATGTGCGCTTAAGTAGACCATTAGTCATTTTTTTTATTCCATACATATTAATACCTCATTCAAGTTATATGGAAATAGTGGGCTGTTTATGTGAAAAGACATGGCATTTCATTTTTATGCAAGTCTTTTTTTTCAGATTATAGGTACTAGGGAATATAGTTTTTGATGATTTTGTATTAAAAAGGAATTCTTCATTATGGCCTAAAAGACAGATTGAGGTAAATCTCATATATCATTACTGTAAGCTGTCCATTAAAGTTTATAATCAGAAGCTTGATTATTTAATTGCTAGGACATTCAGCATATGTATTGTCAAAATATTTGTGAGTATCTTTTTAGGGTATGATCATCAAAAGGATCTTTATGGATATAATCCAATGCAAGCAATTTTAGAAAATTTTACCGATTTAACTAATCAATATCAAACAGTGGGGATACATATGAAAAAAAAATTTGTTTTCTAACTCAAATTTATTAACTCCCTTGTCAGCCTAGTTAGAAATTTTCCAAGCAGAAATGCTAATATTAAATGTACTAGCTTTCCTACTGAAAGCTACTCAGGGCCCTCTTGCAACACTAGCATCAATTTTTAACAAGCATTGGCAGAATTTTTCATTATTGTGAGATGGGTAGCAGATGATCTACAAATGTTTTTCCAAATTTGCATACCTAGAGAAGTTTCAGTACAGTAATTTGTAAACAATGTTGATACATATAGTACTTCACAATACTTTGCATGATAACATCATTTATTCAGTTAAACTAATTGCATGGCTTTGGAACAAAGGTACTATGAATGGGAGGAAACTGGGAAAACAGAGTATGAGAAATTGCTCTCAGTTGCAGAATAACTCATTTATCAGGCTGAACGTCCAGTGCAAATAATGCAGGGACTTAGCAGACGATATTCTATATTCCACAGCACAAATTCTTTCCTTAATTACTAATTTTTCTCTCATGTTCATTGAAACATTCCTCATTCCAGAAAATTATTTTTTTATGGATCAGTCACATAAGCCTCAATTCTCATCAGATGTTTAAAATACAATTAATATATAATTGATTGAAATAAAGCTGTTGACTTCCAATTTATTTTGCATTTTGGACACATTTTATTTTTTAAAAATCTCCATTGCCTTATTTTTAAGTGGACAATTTTGTATTTATTTACATTAGGTTACAGGAAACCTATATTTGCATTAAGCCCTTATACACTCACACACATACACACTCACACACACACACTTTTGAAATCTAAGTTCATACTTATGCAGAATCACTAGTAAATGTTGTGCCTGGCTAGATGAAAATTCTTATTGACATTCATTTTCTAATATCAGATATGCTAAATTGCCAACATTACATAGTACCTAAAGTGACTAAGACTATGCATCTAAAGCACATAGTGTTCCACAAATTCTAAATGAGGAATCAAGAGACTAAGGATCTTGATCTCATTTTACCAATAACTATGCCATTCTGAACAGATTTTGTTTGTCTGGGAACTCAGTTTTCAAATTGGCAAAATAAGATGGTTGGAATAAACGATCTCTAAGTTTGACCCAAACTTTGGAATATGTTTCTGTTTAGTGGGAAATTGGTTTGGTACATGGCATGATCTCATCACTTTGTATGCTGCGTCTAGTTATTAAAGATTTAGGGCTAAAAATTGCTTGTAAAAATGTGTAAATATAAGCATCTGTTATTACCCCCTCTACCAAGGGAAAAAACTCAGTGTACAGAAATAATTTGTTTAAAATGTTGTTTGTTTTCATCTAGATAAATAATAAAGTATTGAAAATTTTATTCCCAAGTTATCTTGAAGGAGTTCACGTACACTTAACCAGGTAAAATTATGCTCTAAGTCTAGTTTCAAATTTTTTCTATTAGAAATTTAAAATACAATTGATACTAAAATACTTTGGTGGATGAAATAAGAAAGACCAATCTATACTCTTTTCCAGTTGCTAATTCATAGGGGACTTATTTTTTAAACATATTTGCTTTACTATAAAAGATGAAGAGTCTTATTCCATGTTTTCCCTTTTATCATTAATCCATAAATGAATTAAAATGGTTTTGAAGCCTAAAGCTGGAAGTTTCAACAAATTTTTAACTTCATCTATTATTTATTTATTGTTTTATTTTCTTTTTCTTGTGTATTCCAGTGGTTCATTTTGCCAGAGGGATAGTGCAAGCATAAAGTTAGGCATTGCTTAAAACTAAAATATGAATTTGAATGTTGCTTTATTTCTTTCAATATCTGGATGAACAAAGAACTGACTTGATTCTAGTAATACAGATTAACCCAGTCAGTGGAAATCTTGGCAAAGTTACTCATTAGTTGTTCCACCTGCATGATTCAGTTGCCTTAAGTATTACATAATGATCTTTAAAAAAAAACAACGAAATCATTGTTGATTAAAAGAACTTTATATTTGTGTAAAGTGAACAGCAAAAAAAATGTCTCTGGCTATTTGTTTTATTTAACCCTAATTAAGAAATTAATAATTAGGCAAAAGAACTACAGTAGGTAGTTTCTGAAAGACAATCTAATCTACAAAACGACATTAAAAACTGTTACTTATTGAAGTTTAGTATTCTTTACTGGCCTTTCTTGATTGTTGACTTTGAAGAACTTACACAGAACATAAAAGAATCAAAGTTAAAAACAAATTTGGAAACAATACTTTTGACAAATGTATTTTATATTTTTAATATTTATATACATAGTTTTTTGTTGTTGTTGTTGAGACAGAGTTTCGCTCTTGTAGCCCAGGCTGGAGTGCAATGGTATGATCTCAGCTCACTGCAACCTCCACCTGCCGGGTTCAAACGATTCTGCTGCCTCAGACTCCTGAGTAGCTGGGATTACAGGTGCATGCCACGACGCCCAGCTAATTTTGTATTTTTTTAGTAGATATAAGATTTCACCATATTGGCCAGGGTGGTCTTGAACTCTCGACCTCAGGTGATCTACCCACCTTGGCTTCCCAAAGTGCTGGGATTACCGGCATTAGCCACCACACCCTGCCTAATTTTGATGATATTTTACATGAAAAAATTATATTCAGTGTAAAATATACCATATCTTTTCTTTTTGTGGATAAATTTCTCACAAGTAAAAAATTGTAAATCTAAACCGAAAAAATCTCAGATCTGTATCATTCTGTAACTTGTTACCCAACCCAATCTCTATGTCGTAAGTTAGTTATAAGATATAATTAGGCTATTTCTTGTGAACCCTGTTAAAGATGCCTTTCTTTATCAATACATTGATTAGTTCTTTTAATTAAAATATTTATAAAAATATAAGATCTCAATTAAGAAAGATAGAACTTACAATATAGAAAAAACAAATATAGGTTTATAAGTAGTTCATATAAGCATTTAGGCATACCTTTATGTCTTTCTAATAGAGTAGAAATAGCCCTGTTTTTAACTTTGAATGCATACCTAAAGTCACATACACGCGCGCGCGCACACACACACACACACACCCCTAAACAGTGGCACTAAGAAGCTTATGGCCTGGCACTCTTTGCTAGTTCCTACAGAATTGCCTCACATGTGAGATCAATAATGATATAAAGGCTGTTCTCTGTAGACTGGGGCTCAAGACCCCAGAGATTTGATACAACTCAATATGTCTCCTGATGTAGTTAAGGTTTCAAGTTTTAAATATATCAGTTATTGTAGTTTACTAAGTTAGAAAGCTAACTCCAATTTCTCAAAATTTCTCAAAATTATCCCATGCTATTCTACACAGCAAATGACTTTGAGGGATGTAGCAATGTCCCAAAAGATTGACCAAAAATAAACTGCCTATTATTTTAAATTATAACTACTGTTATATCTTTGTATTACTATAATTTGGCGTAGGAGTATGCACTCACAATGAGGAACTAAATTTTTGTAGAATGGAATTCTCCAGCTCCACTTTTTGCTAATTCTAGCCTCGTTCAAAATTACGAATTTGATAATTTATTGATTACATTTTTATGTGTACATCTCAACTCATATTCTTCTGTAGAGAATTCTTTGTATTTTTGTTTGTTATTGTCTAGAATTTTTTTTCTTAAAATATGGGAATATTCTACCTAAAATAGCTTGGATTTCTTCTTCAGTGATTTTATTATTACAGCCATTACATAAGTCATGACAGAACATAAAATGCTAAAAGAATTTGAGCGTTAACATGGTGTGATTGTGGACATGTTAAATATTCTGTCTCTTCAAAATGCTCTATGAAGTGTTCTGAAAATTGTCTTTTCAGTGTCAGCGAGATTGTTTTACTGAAATCCTTTGATATAGATAGGGAAAAGATGTCTTCTGGGATTTAAGATTTAATATTCACGTTTAAACATTTCTCTGCACACATTAAAAGACTTGCATGGCTGCGTTAAAACACTTGCATGGTTACTGAATTCAAGTCAGTAATTTTGATTCTTAGGATAGTTCTTATGAAAGCTACTTTGAAAGTTTTGAACACTTAAACTAAAAGGATGCTCATTATGCTATTGATTATAAGAATGAGGAATGATATAGACAATTAGAATGTGAAACAGTAGTAACAAAGATTAGTTCGTAAATATACATTAATGAAATACCATAGAATAATTAAATGTTAAATGTTTGGAAAATATTTTCTCTATTTTAAGTAACCTAGTTCTTAGGCTATTTTATTGACATGAAATATATATGCAGAAAAATGGTGGATAGTCTATGAAATACACATTTTAATTGGCTGTGGCAGATTAAAGATGGCCCCAAACTCTTTGACATTTCTCCCATTGAGTGATGGTATCTATTTCCCTCTCCTCCTGAATCTGGGAACACTTTGGGCCTACTTTAATTATAGAATATTAGATGATTATACATCTGTTTTCCATTCCAGACTTTAAGATACTGACAGCTTTTCCATTTCTTTTTCTGGAATGCTTGCCCTGAGGGAGATCACCTGTATTACCTGTCACCTGCTACGTATATAGTCCAACTACCCTGACCACCCTGTTGTAAAGAAGCCTAACTAGCCATGGGGATACACTACATGAAAAGACAACACACACACACACACACACACACACACACACACACAGAGAGAGAGAGAGAGAGAGAGAGAGAGAGAGAGAGAGAGATGCTCAATTAGCCCTCAATACTTCCAGACATCCCAACAGGAGCAAGACATGTGAGTGAAGCAGGCTTTAGGTGATTCCAGACCCAACTACCATATAACTGCATTGCATGAAGGACTCCAAGATATAATTAGCCTGCTGATTTGGATGTGTCTTTTTATGAAAAGAAAGATAGATAAATAAGTGTATGGATATTTACCTTTTAAAAAATCAGTTCTTTCTAAATTCTCACAAATAAAGTATTTGTTAATAGTAAATATATTATTTAAAACATCTCTTTAGTTATCAGAGAAGTTGACAGTTACAATATATTATCGCCTCACTTTGAGTTTTAAGTGTAACTCTGTCAGGCTTACTTCATGTCAGTTTTATGTATTGAAAACTGGACTCACTATAGATATAACTCAGAGTTTGACATAATATTTCCTCTATGGCCACAAGCTATTATAAGGGACTAGTTAAGGTTAGTGTTGACATATCTTTGATTTTTTAAGAAAAGTTCATATATAATTTTACTGTTTACTGTTACTGGATATATGAGAGATACTGATTAAAAAGATCTATTAAAATAGATCTTTATTAAAACAACTAATTCTCTTCCAGGTACTTTTCTAAGCACATTAAACATATTTAATTATTAGAGACAGCTGTTAACTTAAGTACTATTACTTCGTTCATTTTACAAATCAAAAATTGGGGCTCAGAGTAATAAAGTAACTTGGAAAAGATCACACAGCTCATAGATAGTGATTTCAACTCATATGAGTATGGATATTCTGCAGTTCATTAGCCTAATTTTGAATGCTGATTAAATCTCTATGTCTTACTGATTTCTAAATTGGGAAAGTGACAATAATCTACCTCACAGGATTGATGCGAGGTATGAGAGCTTTGTAGGAATCTACCTTTAAGTAGCATTTTTCATTTGTGTACTATTGCAGGAAGGATTAAATTAGTTAGAAATAATGCACGTGGAACAGATTCCAGAAGTAGATCCACAGCAGATAATGTTAATAATAATGAGAAAAAATGCTTTAAACAAGATATCAGAAAGGTTCAGAAGAAGAAAATAGCACTTCAATGTTCACAATAATTGTTTCTTAAGTAATTGCAAGCTAATACCATGGGAAAAATCTATTGAACTAGTTACAGGGATAACTGAGCCCTAGGTCAACCAGTTTCTAGCCATGTAAACTTGGAAAAGCCACTTCCCTTTTATATTTTTTATTCTCTTATAAACAAGACACAAAACTTACGTTCGCTACCACACAGGTTGGCAATACGGAATATGTACATGTATACACAAACATGTACACACACACACACTCTACATAATGTATATTATATACAGTTATATAATACATAATAGAGCAAATTATGAGAATATAAACATTTATAATAAATACATAATATACTATTTTAAATATAACTTAAATAGAATATATTTCTAAAATAAATAAATACAATAAAATATAAAGTAATCATATGTTATATTAGACTTCATTTTATATATGGAATATTCTGAAGGTAGATATTTTATATAATTATTTATTTTTGTTATATTCATATATTGAATATTCTTAGAGGATAAACCACTATATAAATATAAATAATTATTCTAAGTTTTTACTGTAAATTTGAAGAAGTTAATCATATTTACCTAGAGGAATAGATGAGGTATTTCCAAAAAATAAGTAAAACCTGGAATACAAATTTTGAGAAAGACTAAATTTAAATATACCTGTCTTTCAAATCACTCACTATTAGATTCCTCTATGCTTAAAATTAGCAGTGTAGAAAACTGTCCACGTATATAAATCAGCTTTATTTTCATAGATAACTATTAATATTTCTTTAGAGAGAGTGCAATGTCAAGAACATTATGCAAGAGTGAATGGAATGTTCTCAGAATGAAATCAAGACACCTAGATTAGCCAAACTGTAGAATAATTATACTTTCCTGGTCCTTTTCAAAATGCCAACTATATACTTATTCTGTACAATTTTTCCTGATCAATTTTTTCTGCTGAGACTTGTTAATTTATCACCTAGATTTTTTTGTAATCCTGAAAATAAGACTCAGTAGTCATTTGATGAGAGTTGCAGCACGCGTCAATATCCAAAATATAAAATGCAACTTTTTACACATATTCTTGACAAACTCATCTACTTAGTTTTATTGGAAGTAAGAATTGTTATAAAGGGTTTTATAAGAAAAGTAATCTAAATAAACACAGGGTGTGAGAAAAATAGATACAAGATAAAGATGATATAAGATGGTTTAAATAGCCAATTGCCAGGCAAATTGAATTTTATACCTACCAATTTATCATTAGAAAAGTGACTTTACATTGTTTACTTAAAGCTCCTACCTCCAATTTTTACATTTATATGAAAATGGAATTTACATATTTTTTCCAGAAGTATTTATTGAATGCCAATCTTTGCAAGTTTTAAAATTGAATTTGTAGAGATTGCAGCAGTGTAGTGAAAGCAAACATGTACACACTGCCTACCATAGAAGGCAGGATGTGGTATATTGGATATATGCACAATGCTGCAAAAGAAGAGTAGAGGAAGAGCTTCATTCCCACAGGAGAAAGCTGCATGTGGATGTGTCCTTAGCTGGCCTGCAGGGTGAAGCTGTGATTTATTTTTAGGTTGAGATGATGTCCTGTTATTCTAGGTATAGTCCAGAACATGTGCTGAAGCCCAGTGGAGAGAAAATTATTGTCTTTTCAGGAAACAAAAGAATAGAGCAGAGAGTAAGAATACTCTGAATAGTTTGTGGGAGTGGGTGGAAATAGGGCGCAGAGAATAATCCGGGTTGATGACTGCCAAAATGACACAGAATCTCAAACTAATCAATGTGTTAAATCTCCTGTTCTAGATGTGAAACTTTCACTAAGCATTAGTTAATTAAAGCTGCCAAACAGTTCATTAAGCCTGATACAGAGTCCTGGGTGGAATCCTCCCTCCAAGTGGGAAAGAAAAACAGTCACACTAAGTAATTTTGTTCAGAACTCAAAGCAATTGAGCATTCTAATAGCTATCAATAAATACATTAATTTATTTTTTAACCAACAAGCTTCCTTTGTAACGTCATCATTAAAAGAAGAAAACTTCATGTGTTTATTTTGGAGGAGATATAAAAATAATTATTTGAAGTAGAAAGTATAAGTCCTGCAAATATGAAAATTAATGTTACATATTGGTTTTTTGTTGCTTTATGAGAAGTGATACAGAAAATAATACTTTTATCTCTAATTTAGAACACTTTATTAACTAATATTTATCAGAGAAGATTGCTTTTCAGAAATAGCATAATACTTTAAAATGTATATTTAATACTCATATATATCTAAATTCATCATAAATGCATTGGGAATGTAAATGACAGAACACTGCAAAATACAAAACAGTTGCATGTGTTTATAATTAAGTGGGTGTATAGCATAATGATTGTAAAGTGAAATCTATAAATGCATACATATGTATATGATTCCTATTTCTTCCTTGTCATACATGAATTTCTTTACTTTGTAAAATTCAATTTTCAGATATTTGGGGTATATGTACACATTTGTTCATGGGTATATTGTATGATGCTGAGGTTTGGGATACAGATGATCCCATTACCCAGGTAGTGAGCATAGTAACATATAGGTAGTTTTTCAGCACACATCCCCCTTCTTGCCCCTTCTAGTGGTCCCTAGTGTCTATCATTCCTATCTTCATGCCTATGTGTATTTGGTGTTTAACTGTCGTTTATAAGAGAGAAGATGTGGTATTTTATTTTCTGTTCCTGCATTAATTTGCTTACAATGATGGCCTCCAGCTTTATCCATGTTACTGCAAAGGACATGATTTCATTGTTTCTTATGGCTGCATAATATTTCGTGGCATATATGTACCACATTTTCTTTATCAATTCCATCATTGACAGGCACCTAGGCTGATTCCATGTATTTCCTATGATTGTGAATAGCGCTGTGATGAACATACAAGTCAGTGCATCTTTCGTTACAATGATCTGTTTTCCTTTGGGTATAGACAGAGTAATGGACTTCCTGGGTCAAATGGAAGCTCTGTTTTAGGTTCTTTAAGAAATCTCCAAAATGCTTTCCACAGTGGTTGAATTAATTTACATTCCCACCAACAGTGTATACGTGTTCCCTTTTCTCCACAGCTTTGTCAGCATATGTTACTTTTTGACTTTTTAATAATAGTCATCCTGACTGGCATGAATGGTATCTCATTGTGATTTAGATTTGCATTTCTCTGATGATTAGTGATGATGAGCATTTTTTTGTGTTTTTGGCCACTGATATGTCTTCTCTTAAGATGTGTTTGTTCATATCCTTTGTCCATTTTTTGATGGAGTTTTTTTGGTTTGTTTATTTTTTCTTTTGCTTGTTGATTTAAATTCCTTACAGATTCGGGGTCTCAGACCTTTATCAGATGCATAATTTGCTAGTATTTTCTCCCATGGTTTAGGTTATCTGTTTACTTTGTTGATAGATGTCTTTCACTGTGTAGAAGTTCTTTAATTAAGTACCACTTGTTAATTTTTGTTTTTATTTCTATTGCTTTGAGGGAGTTTGCCAAGAATTCTTTGCAAAGACCAATGTCAAGAAGAGTATTTCCCCAGATTTTCTTCTAGAACTTATATAGTTAGAGATCTTACATTGAAATATTTCATCCATCTTGTGTTAATTATTGTATATGGTAAATGGTGAGTAACCAGTTTCTTTATCCGCCTATGGCTAGCCAATTATCTCAGCCAATTATCTATGTATCATTTATTACATAGGGAGTTCTTTCTTTATTGCTTTGATCAGGTGGTTGTAGGTAGATAGCTTTATTTCTGGGTACTCTATTTTGTCCCTTTGGTCTACATATTTGTTTTTATGCCACCACCATGCTGTTTGGGTATAGTTGTAGCATACTTTGAAGTGGGGTACTGTGATGCCTCCAGCTTTGTTCTTTTTGCTTAGGATTGTTTTGGCTACTCTGGCTCTTTTCTGGTTCCATATGAGTTTTAGAATACTGTTTTTATAATTCTGTGACACATGATCTTTGTAGTTTAATAAGAAATAACATTGAATCTGTAGATTGCATTGTAGTTCTCCTCGTAGAGCTCTTTCACCTCCTTGTTTAGTCGCATTCCTAGGTATTTCATTTCCTTTGTGGCTGCTGTATATGGGACTGTATTTTTGATTTGACTCTCAGCTTGCACGTTATTGGTGTATAGAAAATGCTAATTTCTGTGCATTGGTTTTGTATCCTGAAATATTATTAAAATCATTTGTCAGTTCGAGGAACCTTTTGGTAGAGTCTTTAGGATTTTATAGATATAGAATCATATTGCCAGTGAAGACAGATATTTTGACTTCTGTTCTTCTTCTTTGGATGCCTTTTATTTATTTATCTTGCCTGATTGCTCAGGCTAGGACTTCCAGTACTATGTTGAATAGGACTGGTAAGAATGAGGCACTCTTGTGTTGTTCCAGGCCTCAAGGGGAAGGACCCATTGTTTTTCTTTTCAGTATGATGTTGCCTCTGGGTTTGTCATAGATGGGCCTTATTGTTTTGAGGTATGTCCATTTGATAACTAGTCTGTTAAGGATTTTATCATGAAGGAATGTTGAATTTTATCAAAAGTTTTGCTGTGTCTATGGAGATTGTCATATGGTTTTGCTTTTAATTCTGTTTATGTGGTGAATGACATTTACTGATTTGCAAATGTCAACCCAGCCTTACATTCCAGGAATAAAGCCCATCTGATCATGATGAATTAGCTTTTTGATGTGTTGCTGGCTTTAGTTTGCTCATATTTCCTTGAGGATTTTTGCCTCTATGTTCGCCAGGGATATTGGTCTAAAATTCTCTTTTTTTTGTTGTGTCTCTGCCAGGCTTTGGTATCAGGATGATGCTGGCCTCATAAAATGAGTTAGTGAGGAGTCCCTGTTTATCAATTTTTTGAATAGTTTCAATATGATTGATACCAGCTATTCTTGGAACATCTGGTAGAATTCAGCTGTGAATCCATCTAGTCCAGGGCTTTTTTAGTTGGTAGTTTTTCCATTGCTGATTCAATTTCAAAACTTGTTATTATTTTTTCAAATTTTTTCTTTCAAAATTTTCTTTCAAATTTTTCTTTCAAATTTTCACTTTCTTCATGGTTCAATGTTGGGATGTTGTGTGTTTCCAGAAATTTATCCCATTTCCTCTAGATTTTCTAATTTGTGTGCATAGTGGTGTTTATAATAGTCCCCGAGGATCTTTTTTATTTCTATGAAATCTGTTGTAGTGTCATCATTATCATTTCTCATTGTCCTTATTTAGTTCTTCTCTCACTCTTTTTTTTTCTAATCCAGTTAAAGCTACCTTGCTCTTTAAAAAAAAAAAAAAAAAACTAATCTAGTTAAAGCTACCTATTCCTGATGTGTTGTTACAATTGCAAGAAAGAAAATACTGTACATTAACTTCTAAGTTGATTAGCTTATTAGAGAATGTAAGGATTTATCACATTATGTTATTATTATTATTATTATATCCAATTGTGTTCCATCCTGAGAGTTGTGGTAAGAAGCCTTTACAGTAATAATATTTTGGCTTTTTCTGGTGTTCTGTTTTGTCTTCTTATTTCTTGCATTGCTTTGTGCTGGCAGACAGAGAGAGAACGCCAATGAAACTCCAGGGGTTGATGCCATTTCATAACTACAAGGCAGGGTTCATTACAGATAGGTTATTATAAAAGCAGAAAACAAGTGCCTTCCAAGAAGCTAAGTATAGATAATTACATTTTAAAACTGCTTACAGTATGTCACTGCAATGGAAATGAAAAGCCAAATGGTAGTTAGAAATGGTTGCTTGGACCCCAGGCAAAGACACATTTTAAAACTTCCATAATATACAAAGTATTCTCAAAGTATGATAAATACACCTTTGTTCACTTGTAACTTTAGTGCTTGGTGTGAAAACTTTGTTTAAACATTTAGAGTGTTCTGTAGACTAAAGGGGAAAAGGTTAAGGGCATAGATCAAATTAGTGAAGATGTAAATTTGTGAAGCTGGGAGCTGTTAATAATAGAAGACTGCTGAATCTGGGCACATCGCCAACTGTTAGTATTTGTTCCAAAATTTTTTTAATATATAAATAGCAATCTAAACTCAACGTTACTTATAAGGGAGTCATCCATAAAAATTCTGTTAGTTAGAAAACAGAGGTTTCTGCCTGAACAACTTAATTTAAGAAAATAATTCATCATTATTTTCCTATATCTTTATAACTCCTACTTCATAGTGGTTACTTAATAAATAATTAATGATAATGATAAAGAAAATCATTAATGATAAAATTCATCACAACAGCTACTTTTTATTGTTCACATACTGAGTGCCAGGAACTCCAAAGACATTATCTTATTTAATTCTAAAAACATATCTCCTGCCAGGCG
>NW_012099054.1:121173-123798 GCF_000951045.1 Mandrillus leucophaeus
ATATAAGAGAGAAATATTAGTCATTTCCAGATCTTTTCACACGGCAATATTTTTGTGTGTTATTTGTGACTTCTCTGTTCAACCTCTACCAACACAATAGTCCACTCCACACAGGTTCTTTTTGTCTGAGTAGCAGTGCCCCTCCAGGTGGCTTTCAAGGAAAAGCTTCTTTTAAGAAGTCACTACACAAACACTTGTCCATGTTGTCTCTTGTGGTCTGCGCCTGGTCAATTAGAAATAGGCATGCACTTCTACCTCATCTCAAAAATACAGTAATTCATATTTGTGTTTGCTTATAATTTATTGTAAAACTTTGAAAACACTGCTTGTTTTAGTTTCAATAAAATTTTGTCTTAATTTTCATTTTACCTAAAAAAGAATATCACAATGAAACTTTTGTTAGCCCCAACTAGTCCGCACGTTTATCCCTGCCATCACCCAAATCATTTTAGAAATCATTCCTTGCATTACTTCTACCCCAAGTCATGGTTAAAGAGAGATTAGTGCCGCTTAAATTAAAGGTCCTCAGGTTTTGAGACAGTCGATTGCTTTATGATCAAAATTTTACCCAAACTGGACTAAGTGAAATTCCTTTTAGAGATTCTGGAATGGGGTTAAAGGATTACAGTTTCTCTGTGGCTAGTTTTACATACAGAAGTGTGAGGCTTAGTCATGTTGATTGATCTGTTTTATCATGAGATTTGGAGGAATGAAAATATCTTACAAATAGTACATATGATTTATGAGAGGAACAGAGAAAAGTGGGACCAGGAGGATGAAAGGAAGATAGAAGAGCCCAGTACTCAAGTTACTAGTTCCAGTTCAATCCTGAGGTCTTTCTATCCCAAGGTATTTGTTTTTTTTTCTTTTTTTTCTATTTTTTCCTTGTAACTAGGCTTTTAACTAAGTGAATCCAAATGTGTTCCTGTATTTTCAACCAAAGAAGCCATACTGAATATGAGAGAAAATACTTAGAACATGAAACAGAGAACTAGTTTTAAAGAGATACATGTTAAATAATACAAAATACAAATACATTGTATCGAAGCCTTAAAAATAATGTAAATGCTTCAACTCACACCTTGGAAGATAATTTACAAAATTCTATATTTAAATATGTATCTAATATTTTCTCTAAGCATCAATTTTTACCTATGCAAATTAAATGAAATACAAACTAACATTATGGCAATATAATTAGCATTTGGGGGATAGAAAAAGAAACATGAAATTTCCAAGTAGTATTTCACATAACCAGGGTGTAGTAAGAAGATTTTTTTTTTAATTACAACTTTAGAAGAACCTAAGCAGAGAATATGCCTTAATTGATAATTTGCTGAATTAAAGACTATTGAGAAGATGACTTTAGTTTCTTAATCATTTCTCCACTCATATTTAATTATTTTACAGTTCTTCAGCCATAGAATGATGTTATAATGAAATTTATCCTGTCAGTAGAAGAATTTTTAATTCTTAAACTGAATTCTAATAATTTCTATTTTCAAATCTCCCTTCATACTTCCACATAAAGATCTTATTATTCCTGGTAATGCCCTTTCTTTTTGGCATTTCCTTGAGAGAAGATTCCACTTTAATAATCAATTTCTGTTTGTCTTGCCTGCTTCTGGCCTCGTATTGCCTTTCTCTTTCTGCCAAGCTTAGTTCCTTTTATCTTTCCCTAATGAAAAATTGTTGCTCCATGGTTTTGCTGCTCAGATTAAAAACTTTGGTGTCATCTTTGACCAGTATCTATCAATCATTTTTTCTCTCTCTCATCTTTTTCTCTCTTACTCAAACACTAACCTTTTGAGCTTTTCTTTGAAATAGAGCTGGAATATATTCTGGCTGCTTCGCACACTTTCTTCACTATCACTTTGGCCAAAACACCATTATCTGTGATTCGTGCAGATGATCGGTGCAGCATCATCTTCTCACCCTTGCTTTCATAGCTGTCTTCTTATAATCTGTTTTCTACACAGCAGTCTTTAAAATAAAATTCAAGTTTGTTTTTAGCTCAAAATGTAACAAACTTGGAAGTCGTCATTTCTTTAAGTTGGACACTTAGAAATAATTTATATCGGACCCATCAGAAAACAGGTCTTGAAAAAACCACCACTGCAAAATCTTGAAAGACACGTGAATCAGAGAGTCAAGCTAAAATTGATGTAACTGGAGCAAAAGTCAATTAAATAGTAATATTAATGAGTTTTTGGACAAACTTGAAAATGGGAAACTCCTAAAATCTACAGTCTAAAGAGAGGGCCCCCACATATCTGTGGGCTCTATTTCCAGGAACTTCATTAGGTTCTGACAATGAAGAGTTGAAAAGATCCCATTCTGTGTGACTCTGGCAGGAGTGGAATACTCCCAGAGTATTCCCAAAACAAAGGCTTGCTCTATAGGAGAAAGCCATTACCAAAGCACTGTCTCACTGGGGACAAGGGCATTTCTAGTACGCCAGTCTAATAAAGCATTCCCGTCTCATGTACGGGGGAAAATAAAGCTAAGAAACGTAAGTAAACATAAGCAAACACAACAACTCAGGCACTTAAGCACATCTAATTATAAGATTATGTAAACCATTACCACATGGAAAATTTGTCTTTCTCCCTTTTCTTAGCACGT
>NW_012099054.1:123848-126407 GCF_000951045.1 Mandrillus leucophaeus
AGAAGATTTTTTTTTTAATTACAACTTTAGAAGAACCTAAGCAGAGAATATGCCTTAATTGATAATTTGCTGAATTAAAGACTATTGAGAAGATGACTTTAGTTTCTTAATCATTTCTCCACTCATATTTAATTATTTTACAGTTCTTCAGCCATAGAATGATGTTATAATGAAATTTATCCTGTCAGTAGAAGAATTTTTAATTCTTAAACTGAATTCTAATAATTTCTATTTTCAAATCTCCCTTCATACTTCCACATAAAGATCTTATTATTCCTGGTAATGCCCTTTCTTTTTGGCATTTCCTTGAGAGAAGATTCCACTTTAATAATCAATTTCTGTTTGTCTTGCCTGCTTCTGGCCTCGTATTGCCTTTCTCTTTCTGCCAAGCTTAGTTCCTTTTATCTTTCCCTAATGAAAAATTGTTGCTCCATGGTTTTGCTGCTCAGATTAAAAACTTTGGTGTCATCTTTGACCAGTATCTATCAATCATTTTTTCTCTCTCTCATCTTTTTCTCTCTTACTCAAACACTAACCTTTTGAGCTTTTCTTTGAAATAGAGCTGGAATATATTCTGGCTGCTTCGCACACTTTCTTCACTATCACTTTGGCCAAAACACCATTATCTGTGATTCGTGCAGATGATCGGTGCAGCATCATCTTCTCACCCTTGCTTTCATAGCTGTCTTCTTATAATCTGTTTTCTACACAGCAGTCTTTAAAATAAAATTCAAGTTTGTTTTTAGCTCAAAATGTAACAAACTTGGAAGTCGTCATTTCTTTAAGTTGGACACTTAGAAATAATTTATATCGGACCCATCAGAAAACAGGTCTTGAAAAAACCACCACTGCAAAATCTTGAAAGACACGTGAATCAGAGAGTCAAGCTAAAATTGATGTAACTGGAGCAAAAGTCAATTAAATAGTAATATTAATGAGTTTTTGGACAAACTTGAAAATGGGAAACTCCTAAAATCTACAGTCTAAAGAGAGGGCCCCCACATATCTGTGGGCTCTATTTCCAGGAACTTCATTAGGTTCTGACAATGAAGAGTTGAAAAGATCCCATTCTGTGTGACTCTGGCAGGAGTGGAATACTCCCAGAGTATTCCCAAAACAAAGGCTTGCTCTATAGGAGAAAGGCATTACCAAAGCACTGTCTCACTGGGGACAAGGGCATTTCTAGTACGCCAGTCTAATAAAGCATTCCCGTCTCATGTACGGGGGAAAATAAAGCTAAGAAACGTAAGTAAACATAAGCAAACACAACAACTCAGGCACTTAAGCACATCTAATTATAAGATTATGTAAACCATTACCACATGGAAAATTTGTCTTTCTCCCTTTTCTTAGCACGTGTCCGGAAGGTTACTGATAAGCAAAGAGAGAAGGCCAAATGTTCCAGGTGGTAACGGTTTAGATTTGAAAACACCAGCATGACCTCATGTTGTTTTAATACAGTTATATATTAATCCATATGGAAACATTTACACCTATACACATATATTACCTATGTTAGTTAACGGGGCCTAGAAGAAATGGCACTCCAGTAACAAGGAACATACCTAGTTTCTAGATATTGGCTTCTACTACTACACTTCACATAAAGGAACTAGGGCTTTTTGGAGAAATGGCTGATGCTAGGCTTGGATGAGGAATTATAAAATGTGAGCTTGGAGCATATTCCTTCTTATAGTGACAGAAAGTTGGGACACATTAAAACCAAACGAATGACAATGAAAGTACCATCAAAAACAAGCACACATTCACACATACATATCTGGGGATATGTCAAAGGAATGCAGAGGCCTACTGAAAGAGCTTCCAATAGCCAATGCTGGAAAATTTTAAGTAAAATAAAATAATATTAGATTTTTATTTAAATTATAAAATAGATATTTGTGAACCCATACAGATATAAATGGCTGAATAAATAAACAGGGGAGAATAAACAAATTATTCCTGCAGAAAAAAATCCAAACAATTCTTGCAGATGATTTGTGTGCAAGAAGATTTACATCTCAAGCATGGACATCTCGTTGCAACTTCTCTCTAAAAGTTCAAAAGACAAAGCAGGGAAAACGGCTACCTTTACATGGAGAAATCCGACAAACACCACTTCAGCCAAGTGATCAAGGTTAATATATACTGGGATTAGTCATGTTGATAGTATGTACCCTTTATATGAAAATATCAGTTGACTTCTGAACTTTCTTCAAAAACCGTAATCTGGTCTAATCATGAGAAAAACATCAGACAATCTTAATTAAGGAGCATTCTATAAAATATCTGACCAAGACCTCTCTGAACTATCAAGGTCATCAAAGTAAGGAATATCTTACAATCAAACCAAGAGAAACCTGAGGAAACAGGATGATTAAATGTAACGTGGTATCCTGGATGAGATCTTAGGACAGAAAAGGAGCATCAGGTTATGATTAAGAAATCTTAAAAAAAGTATTAAACTTAGTGATGTTATTAATGTGATTATTGTATGTATCAACATTAGTTCATTAATTATAACAAATGTATCATACTAAAGTAAGATGTTAATAATAG
>NW_012099054.1:127067-130445 GCF_000951045.1 Mandrillus leucophaeus
CTCCAGCATCTGTTATTTCCTGACTTTTTAATGATCGCCATTTTAACTGGCATGAGATGCTATCTCATTGTGCTTTTGATTTGCATTTCTTTAATGACCATTGATGATGAGCATTTTTTCATGTCTGTTGCTGCATAAATGTCTTCTTTTGAGAAGTGTCTGTTTATATCCTTTGCCCACTTTTTGATGGTTTTTTTTTTCTTGTAAATTTGTTTAAGTTATTTATAGATTCTCGATATTAGCCCTTTGTCAGATGGATAGATTGCAAAAATTTTCCCCCACCCTGCAGGTTGCCTGTTCACTATGATGGTAGTTCTTTTTGTTGTGCAGAAGCTGTTTAATTTAATTAGATCCCATTTGTCAATTTTGGTTTTTGTTGCCATTGCTTTTGGTGTGTTAGACATGAAGCCTTTGCCCATGCCTATGTCCTGAATGGTATTTCCCAAATTTTCTTCTAGGAAAACCTATGGTTCCTAGGTCTTAGGTTTAAGCCTTTGATCCATCTTGAGTTGATTTTTGTTTAAGGTATAAGGAAGGGACCCTGTCCATCAACAATAAACTGCATAAAGAAAACGTGGCACATATACACTATGGAATACTATGCAGCCATAAAAAGGGATGAGTTAATGTCCTTTGCAGGGACAACGATGAAGCTGGAAACCATTATTCTCAGCAAACTATCACAAGAACAGAAAACCAAACACCACATGTTCTTGCTTGTAAGTGGGAGTTGAACAATGAGAACATGGACATAGGGAGGGGAACATCACACACTAGGACCTGTCGAGGGTGGGGGCTAGGGGAGCAATAACATTAGGAGAAATACCTAATGTAGATGGCAGATTGATGGGTGCAGCAAACCACCATTGCACATGTATTCCTATGTAACAAAACCGCACATTCTGTACTTGTACCCTAGAACTTAAAGTATAATTTTAAAAAAAGAATTTTTTGACTATTGTAAGAACTGCTTTGATTCTAGTTTGTGGACCAGTGCTGGCATATCATAATGCTTAAAAATATTTGTTGAATAATAAATGAATAGTGAATTGAATCGAATTATTTCTGTGAAATAGCACAACTTTCCCTAGGAACTGTGATGAAAAAGCTAGTATCTATAGCTTGAAATATATTGATCAACATGGGTGTTAAAAGTAAAATAAATAAATATCTAAACCAAATATTGGTACTTTTAAGTAACAAATTATATATATTCACACAAAATTATGGAGGATTAATGATCTCAATCAACACTATGTACTTTAAAAGTTATAAATAACTAATCTTAATTTCATCTCTTATCACATACTAGTCTATTACTAAGTTTTTTTCAACTTTGTCATGCCAGGTAGCTTATTGATACATAAAGCATCCAGCATTCAATAAAAAAATTATAAATTTTCTTCTGCAATATACACAGCATTCTCAAAATAGATTTTTCTGATACTTAAAGAGATTTCTGACAGAAATGCTAGCACTGACATACATCGTATATATTATTTCAGACTCTGCTGTGATTTATATTGACTTTAATCCAACCATATTTTGATCTATGTTTAAAGTGTTAGAAATGAAATTCAATGATTTTCTCAGATATAAAATTTATTAACTACCTTCAAACTCAGGACAAGTTATTTGTTGGACTTAAATGCTGCTAGCCACAATCTTTTTGAATTGTTATGATATGTGACTAGGAACTACTTCAGGGCATAATGCACCCAAAGAAGTAGAAACTTACATTGAATTAGAAGTAGAAGTAGGAGAAGCAAAAGTAACTTTAATGCTATGTATTTACATTTTATATTGAATAAGGATCTATAATACTCCGATCTATAATACTCCAGCTAAAAGATTTAATTATTGTCAAGAGTTACACATATGGTTCACTTTATGATGTAACTTAAACCCCACTGGTAGAGTGTTGCTAAAATGTAAGACCTATTCAAGAGGTACTTGTATTGAAAAGACTCTTTAATTTTCTGCATATTGCAATGCTTTGACATCTTAAAATACCTTTATGTCTGGGAAAAGACTGCCTTCCTGGGACTAGACAATCCTTAAAAGTAGCAAAAGGCCTAACTGGGAGTATATCTCTGATATGCAAACTAACCAATCTAGAGCCATATCTCCTCTCTCTGGACCATATTCATTAGCCTCTATCATCCCCAGCACATTTGTTATAATTAATAAATGACATTGACACATGATTATCACCCTAAATCCATGGTTTACATTAGGGTTCACTCTTGGTATTGTAGATTCAATGGGTTTTGACAAAGACATGACATGTATCCACCATTATAATATTATATAGAAGAGTTTCACTGTCCTAAATATTCCCTGTGCTCCTCCTATTTTCCACCCCTTTCAACAAACGCTTGACAACTACTGATCTTTTTACTGTCTCCATAGTTATACCTGTTCCAGAATGTCATAGATATGTAATCACACAGTATGTAGCATATTCAGATTGATTTCTCTCATTTAGTATAATGCATTTAAGGTTCCTCCATATATTTTCATGGCTTGCAAGACCATTGTAACTTAACGCTGAATAAACTTTTCATTGTAAGGATATATTATAGTTTATCCAGTTATCGGTTGAAAGACCTCTTGGTTACTTCCAAATTTTGGCAATTATGGATAAAGCTGCTATAAACATCTGTTGTAGGTTTTTGTGTGGGCATAAATTTTTACCTTATGTAGGTAAATACCAAGGGGTGTGACTGCTGGATCTTTTGGTATGTGCATGTTTAGCTTTGCAATAAATTGCCAAATTATCTTTTAAGGTGTGGTATAACCCATCATCAATAAATGAAAATTGCAGTTTTACATTTTTTTGTACGCATTTGGTGTTCAGTGTTTGGTGTATAAAGTATCTTGTTTTAATTTGCAATTTCATAATGATGTATTACATTGAATATTTTCATACACTTATTTGACATTTGTGTGTCTTAAATTGTAAGGTATTCAGATCCTTTGCCCATTTTTAATAGTTTTACATTAATTTGTCCATAATTTAATTTAATTTTTGAATTTTAAAGGCTTTTTATATATTTTGGATAGCAGTCGTTTCCCGATGCATTTTGCAAATATTTCTCCCAGTTTGTTGTCAGCTCATTGTCTTAATGATGTTTTTACAGAGCAAAAGTTTTTAATTTTAAAGTAGTTCATGTTATCAATTATTTATTTTATGGGTAATTATTTTGGAATTGTATCAAACCATAGTCACCTACTGTTTCTCCTATGTTATCTTCTAGAAGTTTCACAGTTTTGCTTATTACTTTTAGGTCTATAATCCCTTTTAAGGTTTTTTTTTTTTGGCAAAAGTTAAAGGTCTCTGTCTGGATTCATTTTTTTTTTCCAGTGTTTTTTTTT
>NW_012099054.1:131160-143196 GCF_000951045.1 Mandrillus leucophaeus
AATATTAACTTTGTATCCTGGAATCTTGCTATCATCATTTATTAGTTCAACAAGTCCTACTGTAGATTAGATATTCTACTAAAATAATCCTATAACTTGTGAACAAAGACAGTTTTATGTTTTCCTTCGGAGTCTGTATATCTTATATTTCCTTCTCTTGTCTTATCACATTAGCTAAGACTTCCAGTATAATGTCGAAAAGGGATGGTGAGCAGTGACATTCTTGCCTTGCTCCTGATCTTAGTAGAAAAATTTCTAGCTTCTCATTACTAAGTATGCTGTTATCTGTAGGGTTTTTGTATATGTTCATAAATTTAATGAAGTTTCCCTTTATTCCTATTTTGCTGATAGATTTTATCATGAGCGAGTGTTAAATACTGTCAAAGGCATTTTTCTGTATTTATTACCTAATTTTTCTTCTTTAGCTTATTGATGTGATGAATTACATTAATTGATTTTTGACTGTTTCCCCAGTCCTGCATACCTAGAGAATCCCACTTGGTCATGATGTATAATTGTTTTTATGAGTTTTTGAATTTGACTTGTTAATATTATATTGAGGATTAAAACATCTATATTGATGAGAAATTGTAGTCTCTAGCAGATTCTGTTTTGAAGCAATAATATGAGCAGTTGTAGGCCATGTTATATAATTGGTCTAAATTAATTATAACAATCATATGTCTTATTTTACTATATTATTTTGTGAATAGACATTGTCAAGTCACTTATTATTGGTTATTAAGACAAAAAATTACTGAGGAAATTTCTTCTAGAGACTTTAGTTATCAAAAGAAAATATGTGACCCCCCTCAGACCTTGGTCCTGCCTGCTTTCACATTCTTCTCACTGAACGCAGGTATGGTGCTTTCAAGTAAGGTAGCTATTTGGGGTCATGAGGAAAAGGCCAACAAATGACAGACATTAGTTCTGTCATTTTTAATACACTGATAAAATGTATTTTTTAAAAATGGATTAACTCCAGATTTCATTATTCCAACAAAATAAAAGTGCATTGCTAAGCTACTGTTAGTTAATTTACCTGTTTACTTTTGGATAAATGCATTTCTAATAAAATGTGCTTTATTAGAAATCTAAGCTTCCTAAAAACATCAGTTCCTTTATTTTGAGGGAACTAATGATTTTGAGTTATATCTGAGAGTGTGTGTCTGTGTGTTTTACAAAAGAAGACCAGGAAATAACAACTTTCTAGCATGCATTATTTTTACCAATACATTATATTATTCAGCAAGTATTTATGTAGTACTGACTCTATACAGTATTAGCACATTATCTTGAACCTGGAGTGAGAAATCAGGTTGTTTTTAATATTAGTGTTAGTATTCCTATTTTTAGTATTTTTAGAGCGGCACTTTCAGATTTTCTTTTTAATTTGCTAATATTTTAAGCCAACTTACAGTCATGCTTTAGAATCCAAGTAATTTCTATTTAAGTAATTACATTAGAATAAGCCTAGAAGAGGACCCATTAAACCACCAAAGCTATTCATTTGTAGAAAGATATATATTACGTGCTAATCATATTCACTATTTTAAGTTACGGGTTTACTGCAACAAGCAGAGCAGACAAGTCACATGCATTTTACAAAACTTACAATATACTAAGTGGAAAGAGGACATAAAAATAAAAAAAGATTAATAGATAATTTCAAATAATATTGAGTGATCAGAAAAACATTAAGAAAAAGTTTTAGAACTGACAAATTAGAGTGACTTTAGTTAGTATGAAGAAATATGAAACTATATTGTAGGAGTAAATTAGAACTGTCTTTGATGTCACAAAAAGGTACTCAAATTTCAAAAAGATAAAGATATTCTCAGCTAGTTGCATGTTAATGAGCCTCGTCAAACTGGTTGCTCACAGATGAAATATCTTGCATTCTTACATTAAATCATCTGATTTGGAGTGGAAATCTTATGAAATATTTTTGGAAAACTTATTAAGATACAGGATTATTTATAGTTCAGGACTAGGGAATCAGGTGGTATGAGCTCAACTCACAGCCTTGCAATAATGAGGTGTCTTTCCTTAGGAAATCTTCTGCTCAGTTTTACAAAGTTTTGGAACATGTGCAAAACTAAAGAATTGGGCCAATGAGCTTTAATATCCTTTGTGTTCAAATTTTGAAGCTTCCTTTAGCTCATGATTTAAAAATAATGATTCTGCTGAGAAATTCAGCATATGAATATCAAAATATCCCCTATAAAATTTCTGATATAAAGCTTGAATAATTTCCCATCTGTAATACTTGAAGGATGTGGTTATATCTGTATAAACTCTATTACATCTCATCTATTTCCTTAAAAATATTTAGCCATTTAATTGTCATTTTTATGTCTCTTTCTATCAAAAAATATTTTTAGAACAGTTATCTTTACTGTATCACCTGAAAATAATTCAGCAATGTAATGAATACTACTGAGAAATCAATCTTCCATGGAAAATCAAAGGCTTGCTTTTGTATTTTGCTTAATTATTTTGCTAGTCAGCACTCATATATAAACCTGGCCAGTTGTAGCAGAAAAATCTGGATTCTTATAGAAATAACTAAATTGGCTCCCATATTTGCAATTATAAAAATGAAAATGTCTGTTTTTCTGTTCCTGTGTTAGTTTGCTGAAATTGATGATTTCCAGCTTCATCCATGTCCCTGAAAAGGACATGAACTCATTCTTTTTTCATGGCTGCATAGTATTCCATGGTGTATATGTGCCACGTTTTCTTTATCTAGCATATCATTGATGGACATTTGGGTTGGTTCCAAGTATTTGCTATTGTGAATAGTGCTGCAGTAAATATACATGTGCATGTGTCTTTATAGTAGAATGACTTATAATCCTTTGAGTATATACCCAGTAATGGGATTGCTGGGTCAAACAGTATTTCTGGTTCTAGATCCTTGAGGAATCGCCACACTGTCTTCCACAATAGTTGAACTAATTTACATTCTCATTGGCAGTGTAAAAGCATTCATTCTTCTCCACACCCTCTCCAGCATCTGTTGTTTCCTGACTTTTTAATGATCGCCATTCTAACTGGCATGAGACGGTATCTCATTGTGGTTTTGATTTGCATTTCTCTAATGACCAGTGATAATGAGTTTTTTTTCATATGTTTCTTGGCCACATAAATGTTTTCTTTTGAGAAGTGTCTGTTCATATCCTTTGCCCACTTTTTGATGGGGTTGTTTGTTTTGTGTGCTCACTCATAAGTGGGAGTTGATCAATGAGAACACATGGACATAGGGAGGAGAACATCACACACTGGGGCCTGTTGGGGGGTGGAGGACTAGGGGAGGGATAGCATTAGGAGAAGTACCTAATGTAGATGACAGGTTGCTGGGTGCAGCAAACCACCATGGCACGTGTATATACCTCAGTCATGCTTTAGAATCAAAGTAATTTCTATTTAAGTAATTACATTAGAATAAGCCTAGAAGAGGACCCATTAAACCACCAAAGCTATTCATTTGTAGAAAGATATATATTACGTGCTAATCATATTCACTATTTTAAGTTACGGGTTTACTGCAACAAGCAGAGCAGACAAGTCACATGCATTTTACAAAACTTACAATATACTAAGTGGAAAGAGGACATAAAAATAAAAAAAGATTAATAGATAATTTCAAATAATATTGAGTGATCAGAAAAACATTAAGAAAAAGTTTTAGAACTGACAAATTAGAGTGACTTTAGTTAGTATGAAGAAATATGAAACTATATTGTAGGAGTAAATTAGAACTGTCTTTGATGTCACAAAAAGGTACTCAAATTTCAAAAAGATGAAGATATTCTCAGCTAGTTGCATGTTAATGAGCCTCGTCAAACTGGTTGCTCACAGATGAAATATCTTGCATTCTTACATTAAATCATCTGATTTGGAGTGGAAATCTTATGAAATATTTTTGGAAAACTTATTAAGATACAGGATTATTTATAGTTCAGGACTAGGGAATCAGGTGGTATGAGCTCAACTCACAGCCTTGCAATAATGAGGTGTCTTTCCTTAGGAAATCTTCTGCTCAGTTTTACAAAGTTTTGGAACATGTGCAAAACTAAAGAATTGGGCCAATGAGCTTTAATATCCTTTGTGTTCAAATTTTGAAGCTTCCTTTAGCTCATGATTTAAAAATAATGATTCTGCTGAGAAATTCAGCATATGAATATCAAAATATCCCCTATAAAATTTCTGATATAAAGCTTGAATAATTTCCCATCTGTAATACTTGAAGGATGTGGTTATATCTGTATAAACTCTATTACATCTCATCTATTTCCTTAAAAATATTTAGCCATTTAATTGTCATTTTTATGTCTCTTTCTATCAAAAAATATTTTTAGAACAGTTATCTTTACTGTATCACCTGAAAATAATTCAGCAATGTAATGAATACTACTGAGAAATCAATCTTCCATGGAAAATCAAAGGCTTGCTTTTGTATTTTGCTTAATTATTTTGCTAGTCAGCACTCATATATAAACCTGGCCAGTTGTAGCAGAAAAATCTGGATTCTTATAGAAATAACTAAATTGGCTCCCATATTTGCAATTATAAAAATGAAAATGTCTGTTTTTCTGTTCCTGTGTTAGTTTGCTGAAATTGATGATTTCCAGCTTCATCCATGTCCCTGAAAAGGACATGAACTCATTCTTTTTTCATGGCTGCATAGTATTCCATGGTGTATATGTGCCACGTTTTCTTTATCTAGCATATCATTGATGGACATTTGGGTTGGTTCCAAGTATTTGCTATTGTGAATAGTGCTGCAGTAAATATACATGTGCATGTGTCTTTATAGTAGAATGACTTATAATCCTTTGAGTATATACCCAGTAATGGGACTGCTGGGTCAAACAGTATTTCTGGTTCTAAATCCTTGAGGAATCGCCACACTGTCTTCCACAATAGTTGAACTAATTTACATTCTCATTGGCAGTGTAAAAGCAATCATTCTTCTCCACACCCTCTCCAGCATCTGTTGTTTCCTGACTTTTTAATGATCGCCATTCTAACTGGCATGAGACGGTATCTCATTGTGGTTTTGATTTGCATTTCTCTAATGACCAGTGATAATGAGTTTTTTTTTCATATGTTTCTTGGCCACATAAATGTTTTCTTTTGAGAAGTGTCTGTTCGTATCCTTTGCCCACTTTTTGATGGGGTTGTTTGTTTTGTGTGCTCACTCATAAGTGGGAGTTGATCAATGAGAACACATGGACATAGGGAGGAGAACATCACACACTGGGGCCTGTTGGGGGGTGGAGGACTAGGGGAGGGATAGCATTAGGAGAAGTACCTAATGTAGATGACAGGTTGCTGGGTGCAGCAAACCACCATGGCACGTGTATATACCTATGTAACAAACCTGCACGTTCTGCACATGTATCCCAGAACTTAAAGTATAATAAAAAAAAAAATGAAGATGTCATTTTAAATTTGGATCAAAGTGTATAAGAATCGTCACTGGTTTTTGCAAACCTGTAAAAGAATGCCTTAACAATTGTATAAAGTTAACTTTAAACAGTAGTCAAAGATTTTAGTCTGCACACATAAAGTGACCCCAAGGTAGAAACCTCAATTATTCCAAATTACCTCGGCTGTCTTCTTTTTCATAGCTAAATGATCAAAATCTTCTGTTAATTATACCTCAGCAGAGTATGTCAAATACAGCTTGTCCTTAAAATGCTTTTTGTCTTTCACTTGGTTCAGTCCTTCAATTTCCCTTACAAGAGTGAGCCTTGTAGCCTCCAGTTCTACTCTTACACCCTTTTTACAAAGTCCTCCTCATTGATGTGGTTTATGCTCCTTTATGTCTCTAGATTAAGCTTATTACAAGATAGGAAGTTGTATCAGAACAGAGAGAATTCATTTCTATCATCAGCACATTATGAGAAAATATATCACATAGTAGACAGTCTACTCATAGCAGATTACCAAAAAGAAACTGTTGAATGAATAAAAATGAACGGATAGAGAATAATTCTAATTTTGAAACTACAATATTTAAAACTTATAGTAACTTCTCTATTATTTTTCAGAATACAATTGATATTATTTAGCATACTTCCACCATCCATGTCCATGAAATCTACATTTTCATTTCGCCTACCATGAGATTAAGTCACAATGAAATTATCATGATATCCCAAACATAGAAACCTTTTTTTTTGTTTTTATCACTAAGTTCTTTGGTATACTCTTTTGTATCTTCTGATTAGAATCCCTTTCTCTTCTCCCCTAATAGATATATTACTACATACATTCATCTTCCCAGCTATATGCTACCTCTTCTATTAAGACTTTCTGACTAGCACTAGGACAACACACAGTTGTACACACATGCAGAGAGATGCATATACATTTTATAAGTGTATGTACATATACATTTATAAATAACATATCATGAAACACATGCAAATAAATTCTGATTATAATGCTCAAAATGGTATTTGGAAAATCATCTATGATTAAGGATTATTTATACCTAAAATAAAAAATATATTAAGAAACTAAATCAATTTTGTTGAAACAAAATGAAAGAGATTTTAAAGTGCCATTAGCATGGAGTTTAATGTTTTTTTTTTTTTTTTTTTTTTTTTTCCTGGGACGGAGTCTGGCTCTGTCGCCGCGGCTGGAGTGCAGTGGCCGGATCTCAGCTCACTGCAAGCTCCGTCTCCCGAGTTTACGCCATTCTCCTGCCTCAGCCTCCCAAGTAGCTGGGACTACAGGCGCCCGCCACCTCGCCCGGCTAGTTTTTTGCATTTTTTAGTAGAGACGGGGTTTCACAGTGTTAGCCAGGATGGTCTCGATCTCCTGACCTCGTGATCCGCCCGTCTCGGCCTCCCAAAGTGCTGGGATTACAGGCTTGAGCCACCGCGCCCGGCAGTTTAATGCTTTTTAAAATAATCTCTACAAGCCGTAAAAACAAAATATTTAGGAAAAGGAAAGCATGAGGTTTACTATAAATCAAATGATTACAGGAAGTTATCAAGAATACTGACCCTTCTGAAACAGTACTTTATCAGCTAATAAGAAGTGCTAAATGTTTACCTACTAATAGTAAGTAGTTTACCTACTACAAATATTGAGCTGATTATTGGTATGTTGACAATACATGCTTATTTATTTTTCTTCTCTTGAAATCCCACTAAGATAAAGGTCATATATTATTGTAGTAGGTATAATCAAAGGAAAAGTATTTGAAGTATACATCACTATAGATGACAGATTTTTAAAAACTTTGGAAAGACCGTACATGAACTGACAAGAAGTATCAGATTTAGAGATAGGTGAAACCGAACAAGAAAGATGACAAGAGTTCCAATGAAGAGTAGCAGTGAGGTAAAGAACATAAAATAGGAAATCACATGATTCCATATACTGAGTTGTTGGAACCCAAATCCATTTCCTCAATTTCTTCAGCCCAGCGTATTTCCTTAAGCAGAAATTTGGAGCATTCTTCATTTAAAAATCTGCACTACCCCAGATACAAGATCTTCATGTATCTATCTATACTTTGGACGTCACCCAACAAAAATGTCAGGTCACTCTTTGACCACCTTAGAGTAAAGACCAAAAGTAGACAAGTCTTTTAGTTGAAACAAATACATTTCAGCAGTTCTCTTAACAGTTAATTTTTACACTGAAAAGGACAACCATATTACACTTGAGGAAAATTCTAGTGGAATTATCAGAAAGCAAAGTAGGCAGATAAAGATATCCGAGGGAACACTAGTAAATAAAGTAAACAAGAACATTTAAATCAGTGAAACCAAAGACTACATTTACTATCTTTAGTTAGAAATATTGCATGAATAACATCCATTAACAGAAGAGAAGTATTTTCCAAATAACGTATAGTCAAAGAACAAAACGCTTTAGGAAAAAGGACCAGAAACCAGATTGAAAGACAATGAGAGAAAAATGTTCAAATACAGGCATACCTTAGAAAAATTGCAGGTTCATTTTCAGATCACTGGAATAAAGCAAATTTCATAACAAAGCAAATCATACAAATTTTTGGCTCCCCACAGCATATAAGTTATGTTTACACTCTAGTCTATTAAATGTAAAACAGAATGATGTCTATAAAACAACATAAATACCTTTATATAAATTATTTTATTGCTAAAAATGCTAATGATCATTCGAGCCTTCAGCAAGTCATAATATTTTGTTGGTGGAGGGTCCTGTCTCAGCTAATGACCACTGAATGATCAGGGTGGTGGTTGCTGAAGGTTGGAGTGATTGGCAATTTCTTAAAATAAGACAACAATAAAGTTTGTCACATGTATTTATTCTTCCTTTCGCAAATGGTTTCTCTGTAGCATGTAATGCTATTTGATAGCATTTTATCCACAGTTGAACTTCTTTCAAAATTGGAGTCAATCCTTTCAAACTTTGCTGCTGTTTTGTCAACTAAGTTGATGTAATAGTCTAAAGTCTTTGTTGTCATTTCATTAATGTTCATATCATCTTCACCAGGAGTACATTTCATCTCAAGAAGCCCCTCCTCATCCACTAGAATTTTATAAGAAGATTGCAGCAAATTTATTCATATCTTCAGGCTTCTCTTCTAAGTCTAGTTATCTTGCTATTTCTACAACATCATCAATTACTTTTTTCATGGAAATTCTGAACCTCTCAAAGTCATCTCTAAGGGTTGGAATCAACTTCTTACAAACTCATTTTAATGTTTCTATTTTGATCTCCTTCATCCTTGAATCAGGAGTGTTCTTTACGGCATCTATTCATAATGGTGAATCTGAAGGTTTTCAATTTACTTTATATAGATTTATTAGAGGAATCAGTACTTATGGCATTTATAGCCTTAAAAATTGTGTGCACTATATGTGGAACACAATAAAGTAAGCACAATAAAATGAGGTCTGCCTATAGATAAAACCTCTGTATGAAGAACAGTGATCATTGACAATCAAGAGGAAGGAATTATCAAAAAGTCACTGTGTTAGTCAGAGTTCTCTAGAGGGACAGAATTGGTGGGATATATGTATGTACTAAAGGGAGTTTATTACGGAGAGTTGACTCATATCATCACAAGGTAAAGTACCATCTGCAAGGAGCAAGGAAGCCAGTGGTGGATCTGTCCAAGTCCCAAAACCTTTAAAAGTAGGAAAGCTGACAGTGCAGCCTTCAGTCTGTGGCCAAAGACCCAAGAGCCCCTGGTAAACCACTGGTGTATGTTCAAGAGTTCAAAATCTAAAGAACCTGGAGACCAATATTTAAGGGCAGGAAGCATGCAGTATAGCAGAAAGATGGAGGCCAGAAGACTTAGCCAATCTAGTCCTTCCACATTCCTCTGCCTGATTTTATCCTAGCAGAGCTGGGAGCTGACTAGATTTTGCCCACCTAGATTGAGGGTCTGCACCCCTAGTCCACTGACTCAAATGTTAATCTCCTTTGGCAACACTCTCACAGACACACCCAGGAACAATATTTTGCCTCCTTCAATGCAGTCAAGTTGACACTCAATATTAAGTATCACAGTCACACCAGAAAAAAAGGATAGAAATTTTCCATTTGAAAGCATAAACCATGTACCTAGAATAATGAATAAAAAACATCTAGAGAACATCCTAATAACTTCAAGTGAAAAGATATATTCAAAGGAATACAAAGAAATAAAAATAAAATGTAATACAAATCACAGTGACACTTGTCTTCTAACTTAACAATACTAGATGCTAGAATGTACGGTTGTAAGGAAACACTGTTTTTCATATACATTCCAACATATTCATTGCATATGAGAACACAATCAAATTATTTTCTCATATGTAAAAGATAAATATTCAATATTCCCAGTACCTTAGATTCATAAGCAACTGGAAGACATTTCCATTTGCACAAGAATGTAGAAATAAAAGAAAAGATGGCTTGGATGCCAGGGAAAAGTGCAATGAATTCTGACTGATGGACACATTCGTGCAGTCAACACTCCAGTGAAAACTCGGAATATTTGTGTCATAACTGGACCACTGCATCTAAAGCAAAAGTGGAATAAAAGTGAAAAATAATCTCAGGCAGTCTCGGGGGTGACCAGAGGAAAGTGAAACAGAGAAACTGGAATTTAGTGAGGGAAAAGGCTCCAGAAATTAAATAATCGTAGAAAATCAGACTTTGAGGGAAAGCAAGCAAACAGAAATATATTTACTTACTGACAGCTCTAATGGAACAAGCATTTGTGTTTGGGAAATACTAAAGATGAAAATTAGGTAATTTTAACAACAAAAAAACTCCAAATATTAAACACAAGGTAAAAATGGTGGTAAGGAAAACGAATCATATTATAGTGCTTGGATAGTACACTGCAAAAGTTATTGCTGACTTGATTAGAAAGTGTGTTACAGCCGGGCACAGTGGCTTATGCCTGAAATACCAGCAGTCTCAGAGGCCGAGGCAGGCAGATTGCTTGAGCCCTGGAGTTCGAGACCAGCCTGGCCAACATGGTGAAAGTCTTTTTCTACTAAAAATACAAAAATTAGCTGGGCATAGTGGCCAATCCCTGTAATCCCAGCTACTCAGGAGGCTGAGGCAGGAGAATCCCTTGAGCTGGAGAAGTGGAGGTTGCAATGAGCTGAGACTGAGCCACTGTACTCCAGCCTGGCGACAGAGTTAAACTCTGCCCACTCCCGCAAAAAAATAAATAACTAAATAAAAATTAACCAGTTGTAGTGGAGCTCCTGTAGTCACAGCTGCTCCGGAGGTGAGTCAGAGGAGGTTGCAGCGATTCCTGATTGCATCACTGAAAAACCAAAATGTGTTATAACTAACTGGTATATTAGAAGAGAGAAGTGTGCTGTTTCGGGTAAGGAAGCTAAATATTCACCTCAAATTGATCAATCACATAATTACTATACAAAAATATTACCAAGAAATATCAAGAAAACTATCAAAATAAATCATTAGAAGTTGGCCCTTGTCATAGTAGGACTGCAAATGCAAGTAGTAAAGTGATACATTGTTTTCTTTTAAGTCTTTTAGTATTCGTTGTTTTTATTTGGTTTTGTTTTGCTTTTTTGTTTTGTTTTGACACAGTTTTGCTCTGTTGCCCAGACTGGAGTGCAATGACGTGACCTTGGCTCACTGCAACCTCTGCTTTCTGGGTTCAAACAATTCTCCTGCCTCTGCCTCAAAAGTAACCGGGATTACAGGCTCCCGCCACCATGTCCAGCTAATTTTTGTATTTTTAGTAGATACGGTGTTTCACCATGTTGGCCAGGCTGATCTCAAACTCCTGACCTCAGGTGGTCCACCCACCTTGGCCTTCCAAAGTGCTGTGATTATAGGCATAAACCACCACCCCCAGCTATATTAATCGTGTTTGAATGTCTATAACATGGATGAACCTGGAAGATATTATGGAAAACAATCACAGAAAGACAATTAACGCATAATGCCATTTACATGAAGTACTGAAATAACCTCATAATATTAGATAATATAATAGTGATTACCAGGGGCTTTCTGTTCAAGGGGTATAAAGTGTCAGTTACAAAGACGAATGAACTCTAGAGATTTGCTGCATAACACTGTGCCTATTGTCAACATTACTGTATTGTTAAGAAGGTAGATTTCATGTCAAGTGGTCTGATAACTATTTTTTAAAACATAATAAATTTGTGTTTTTGATAAATACAGATAGATAAAAAGAGATATATAGACCTGTAGAAGATTAGTATAGGTTTACCCAGTCATTTTTCAGCACAGTGGCTTCAATCAGAAAATAGTTCAGTTTGATGTTAGCAGCAATTTTTTTTTTTTTTTTTTTTTTTGGATTCAGTGACTTTTGTTAATGGCTTCTAGGTCCAACTGTCATTTGCTTTCCTAGCACCAGCTGTCAATCTTAATATTATGACTTTTGGCAATATTTTCCTTTCCATTTTGTTTCAATCATAGATGTCAATGAATGATAAATAGCTGTTAAATAGGAAAATGTAACCCGTCTCTCAAGTACAGTGGAAAACACTTTGTAAAAATAATCCTTCAATA
>NW_012099054.1:145268-146776 GCF_000951045.1 Mandrillus leucophaeus
CTTCAAAAATATGAATAGATGTATGTTCGCTTAATTTTTTCAGAAAGAAAATAATGATATATTCTCAAAACCAAATATTTTCTAAAGGTTTAAACTAATTTAAAGAAAGGGAAATTTTTGTGACAGTTGGATGCTCAAAATTTTGGCATTAAATATCAGTATTAATCTACATTAGCATTTAAAATAAAGCGTCTTGCCAGCCACTTCAGGAAATGAACACCCCTGGAATATCTTACAAATGTAAATATTGATTGAGAGTATATTGGCTGCAGAACTTTGCACATTAGCCACCATGTGCACAGGTATGAAAGTAGAGTCCCTTGGTCAAAGAGAAGATTTGTCAAGGACATCTTTGCCCTGAAGATAATAAGTATGGCTAAAACATGTATTTCTATGTAAAAAACGTTATTAAGAAGCTACTTGTTTTTGATAGAACAAGATGACTAAGAAATACGAAGAACAGGGTAGATGATGTTGAAAACAACATTGATAGTTATGACCTGCATTCTATGCTCGTTAGAAAACATTGAAACTACCTCTACTGTTAAAAGTCCTCAATGGTGATACGTCTAACTTTAAACATCTCTAAAATGACTGGAACAAGTCCTTTCCTGAACTTCCAGAAGTTTCAGAAATTGCCAAAAATTTCTAAGAGCAGAAATTCACATCTGCAAGGAAGCAGGAAGAATTGAGCATGACTGGGAAAGCAAACTGGGTATATGTGAACTTGACAAGATATGCATGTGGATAAGGATATTTCAACATTTATATATATACCAATATGTAGATTAAAAGATTAGAGAGCAGTGACAATTCATAAGTGTGCCGCTGTTTAACCAATTAAGGATAATTGGGAATCTACTACACAGTAGGAAATTCTGAATATCTTGTTTGGTTGTAGATCTCGTGTAGATTTTACTGTTATTTCCTTTGTGTAGCTAAGTTTGCAAGACTTAACTTCCAAAGTTTAAACTAAACATGTTCTATATAACCACCATTATGTGTATGTGCATGTAAAGAAAACAATATGACTGATACATTAAAAATTTGGAGTGATGTAAATGTGCTTTTCAGAAGTTGTGATGTTAATTTTCAGTTAATTCTGAAGAACTCTGCTCTAAGAGACAAAATACAAAGTACGATATCTGCCTGTTTTTTTTTGTTTTTACATTTCATGACGTTTTGTAAGTAAAATATTACGTGGTTTATATCTAATATCCCCAACTTCATGCATGTAAACTTTAGTCTTTGAAAGCAGAAGGAAATAAAATATGGACTGTAGTCCAAAAACAACCCAACCACCATATAATATGTTCAAAATATCCAAGTATTCAAAAAGTTTTGTATATTGAAATGTATCATAATATTGCATAGTGGAGTAAATTCTCATTTAAAATTAAAATTCAAATCTATATTGAAATGTATCATAAATATTGCATAGTGGAGTAACTTCTCATTTAAAATTAAAATTCAAATCTAAAAATGCATCTCACAAAAATAACAACACA
>NW_012099054.1:147346-148222 GCF_000951045.1 Mandrillus leucophaeus
AAGAAAAAAGAAAAAACCTTGACATTGTACTATAACCAGAATTGGTATACACAATATAAAGGCAAAAACAACTTAATAATTACTACAAAATAAACAAAACCCAAAGCCTGCAATTATTTTATTGCAAATCATTATCAAAATATCTGTAAAGCAAAGAGTAGATAAATACTCATTTGTATTACTTGAATAAAAAAGGAGATTGATCCCTTGTGTCTAAGAACAACAATAAAAAATAATTTCTCAGAAGAAATACAAACAATATATTTGTATTTTGCTTGTGCTTGTAAAATTTGTCAGACTGAATAAACTTATACAGTGAAGCAATACATATGGTATGATAAATTTTAATAATATGCTTCTTTGTTTCAGCCCCAAGATTTCTATATAACTGACATTTTTAAAGAATTAGGAATTGATTATTTTCCCAGTAAACCAAAATGCCAAATTCTAAGGTATTAAAAAATATATATAACATTGAACTCTGTCAAAACTCTAAGAGAAATGAAAACATATACAGAGGATTTTTTGGTCTTCTCTAAGGTAATGATTATTATAACAATTATTTTTCTTTTCTTTTTTTTTTATTATACTTTATGTTCTAGGGTACATGTGCACAACATGCAGGTTTGTTACATGTGCCATATATTGGTGTGCTGCACCCGTTAACTCATCATTTACATTAGGTATATCTCCTAATGCTATCCCTCCCCACACCCCCTACCCCATGACAGGCCCCAGTGTATGATGTTCCCCTTCCTGTGTCCAAGTGTTCTCATTGTTCAGTTCCCACCTATGAGTGAGAACATGCCGTTTGGTTTTCTGTTCTTGCGATAGTTTGCTGAGAATGATGGTTTCCAGCTGCATCCATGTCCCTAC
>NW_012099054.1:151065-166826 GCF_000951045.1 Mandrillus leucophaeus
GGTTTATACACTTATATCCATATAGTTTTAATATTGTCCTTGAAATGGCAGAACCCTAATTCTATCTAAGTGGTAAAAAATTAAGAATGTGTATTATATTTAATAGATTAAACATAAAAGTGATGCAAAGAGGCACTTATCTAAAAAGCCAATATAGGGACATCAGCACTTCCTGAGGCTGTGTCACAGGTGCAAAATTAAATTTTTAAAAAATCATTATATAAATTCAGTACAGTTTAGAAATAGTCAAATAATCTAAAAGAAGGCAAAAAAGGGAGAGGAAAAGAATTGAGAAGAGATACAGAAATAGAGAGGAGAACCAAAAATAAATATTAATAAATATATAGTTTTTAGAAAAAAATAGTTATATTAACATATTGGAAGAGTCATTTGTATTTAAATGTTTATTATATATGTTTAATATATAAATTCAATACTATCCCAATTCAAAATCCCACTATTAATCAGTAGAAATTGAATACTAATTCTATTATTTTTATGGGATTCTAAATGGAGAATTCTCCATCAGTCTGTGTTTTCAGTGACAGTCATGATTTCCTTGGAAAGGACAGAATGAAGGTGCCACATTCCCAGGGAAACATTATAAGTCACAACAAACAAACACCAACCTGAACTGAAAGACTGACTGCATAAAACTTATTTAATTTTGATTTCTGTTGTAGGGTTTTTTAAAAAAATATTTGGTTATGTATATTTAAGGTATGCAAAATGATGTCATAGAAAACATATAGATAGCAAAATGGTTACAAATTGCTTTATTCATCATCTCACATAGTTACCTTTGTGTGTGTGACAAGAGCAGTTATAACCCACTCATTAGCAAAAAAAAAAGATGATCTTTGGACCTACTCAACATCTATGAACAAGGATTGGGCCATTAAAGATGCCCATCCAATAGAGTATAAGATTTATAAAGAATATGTTGGATTTATATAAAGAGTTTATTAAAAAGGAAGGATTTCAAAGAAGGAGCCAGGTGCCATGGAGGTTATTAAATAAGGGACAAACACTGAGAGATAAGAATCAGGTCTCAATTTTTAAAAAAAATTTCTTCCAGCTCCAGGTTGAAGTCTTTAAAGACTTCTGTACAACGGAATTGCAAGATTTTGATGATCAGTAACTGCTCCAGTACCCCTCCCTCTTTCAAAAGGAAGTTTATTGCCATTGTCTTGTGCTTTCTGTATAATTATATATTGGTTATACAGTAAGTAGATAGCATGATTGTTTTTGTTTTGTAAACCTTTGCCTTAAAAAAATAAAAACCATCAAGTTTATTTTTTATAGAGACTCTAATATCCTCCTTAGAAATATACAACTTTCAACTGAATGCCATGTCTAAATTAAACTTTCAGATTTTCTCACTTTGAAGATGCTTAGCATATTTGTTATTCAGAAAGGAGAATGAGACATTTAATTATAAGAGATTTGAAGAGTGACCTGGACACAAATACTCCAATTTTCTTCTTCAGGGCATGTGGGTAAGATTGCACTCTCTTCTGCTAGTCATTGAATTTAAGCATGGTCTTATGACTTGGTTTGGGGAATGAAATGTCAAGAAAGGCTTTAAAAGCTAACTTTCTACTTGCCATTTTCTATCGTACTAATGAGATAATACTTCCATCATTCTAGTATTTCTAAGTAATTACAATGGACAGAGTCCCCTCTCTAACCTATGTTGTACATGTAGCGTAAACAAAAAATGTGTTTGTTACCGTATGTTGTGTCATCCAGATTTTCAGGGTTTTTTTTACTGTAAAATAACGTATCCATCTTGGTACTGAATTTGTTAAAGATGAAATTAATATTAAATATTAAAAATGTTAAGTAATATATGTTAAAGATCAAATAAACAATAATTATATAAAATAAGCCTTGTTTTAGGAAAAATAATTTCTTTTACTAAGCCACAAACACATAAACCATAAAGAAAATAAAATATTTAACTACACTGTAATTTGAAAACTTAACTGCAGACAAATGGACAGGTAACAGGCAACTTACAGTTTAAGGGGGTATATTTACATCTAAAATCAATCAGGAACTAATATCTAGAATGTAAAGATAGGAAACTCAATAGAAAATTTGTCAAATCATACAGACTGGCAATTCACAGAACAGGAAACCCAAAGAATAACTCATTACATGAGTTATTACATGTTCTCTAAACTCATCAGTAACTAGAAAAATGAAAATCACAGCAACAAGAAAATGTAATTTTTTACTCACTTGATTAGTTGCTTAAGAATGAAAAATAATTATTTTGTTCATGTTTAGTTATGGAAATGTTGCTTAGAATCTAGGTCTAGATAAATAAATGTGGCATGTCAAATTTCACAAGTGATGCGATGATTCAGATTGTTGCAGTCAGTCTGAAGACAAATCTGTGAATACTGAATCAAATTAAATATAGCACAATCCCTCCAAATTCTTACATCAAAGAAAGTCACACATGTGTCCATAAGGGAATATATTTGAGGCTGTTCATCATAGCACTGCTGTACTATAAGGAATAAGAGGCAATATAGAAGCACATTAGATATCTGTCTTGAAAGATCAATGCATTTTTATTTTTCTTGCTGTCGTTTCACGGTGACAAAAAAAAAAAAAAAAAAAAAATCTTTAGCCTGTAAACATTCTTGGTAGCCTGCCCTAGTAATTTGTCATTTCCCTCCCCAAAATTATTTGTGTTTAATTTAATATTTGTTTCTGTAATTAAAAGCATTTTACCTTGTGTTAACCTATGTTAGTCTAAGAGGCAGGAATCAGATAAATAGACTAAAATAGTGTTTTGAGAAGTTAAATAAATTAAGAAAACAATGACTTTTCTTTGTTTCTCTGTGCATATTTAATTTTTACTATTTATTATTACATGCTATTTGTGGTCTTGTATTTGCAAATCTTTTTAAAATTTTTTCTTAACTCTTCTCCACAGAGAACATACATTTATTTTCTTTCTTCTTTATTCACAATTCTTTTGCTTCATCTCCTCGTTTTCATCTCCCTGACCTACTTTCTCATTGTATTCTTGAAAGTTGCTACTTGCTTAGTGTAATTAAAATCTCTCACAATTCAGACAAAGATATTCAAGTTACTAAAATGTGAAAAGCACACCAGGTAGACAATAGGAGCTTTTTGAATACTAGTTAAGAGGACCTTCTTGCCAAGATAGAAGAAATATAAACAATTAATTTATAAAATCTTTCCAATACATCACATTCACGGATTCTTAAGTAAATAGATATGTCACAATAACCCAAAAACGAACTTGAATTAGATTGCTAAGCTCTAGTTATAGAAATGTACACATCAAAAAGAAGTTGTGCAATTCAAAGGATAACATGAGAAATAGAGAAGAAAGATCTTACAAACATCTAGTTTGTGTGTATGTATATCTATCATCTATCTATCTATCTATCTATCTATCTATCTATCTATCTATCTATCTATCTATCTATCTATCTATCTGTCTAAACTGAACTATACAAAGCACCTAACACCTGTTGAAATGTAACATAATTTTAATGTAGCTGGGAAGGAGTGTAAATTATTTGTCAAAAATTTCATAACACTAACTAATCAAGTTAGCTTTTTAAAACTGTGTATACAGTGAACGATCCCCTCTGGAAGTGATACTTTAATTGAACCTGAAGGTGTATAGATTACATAAGGGAAGGGCGCATTTCAGGAAGATGGAAAATGTGTGTCTGAAAGTAGAGGTCATCAAATACTGCTGTAATTTTAGATGTGAGAGAAAACAACTAGGTAAAGATTGGGAAGGTAAGAGAACCAAATCATAAGGATTTTTTTATTTCACTTCTAGCAGTTTAAGATTTATTTTGTAGTGAAACTGCTGAATGATTTTAAGCATGTAAATAAAATAACTCAATTTACAATTTAGCGAGATGCCAAGTTTGCAGTTAGAAAGATCATTTGGTAAAGCACCCCTGGCCATATGTACTTAATAATGCTAGATACTATTATATTAGATACTAATATCCAAGATTTTATGAGATCAAAAACTGCAGAGGTGGAATAGTAATTATATTAAGTTGAATACATCAAAATTAATGACAGATCTGAAAAAAGAGATAAGAAGTACAAGAGTGTCTAAGTTGTTATTTAATTTCTAGATTGGGCAAGTGGACAGTTTATGGCATCATAAATTAACATAAGAAATAATGAAAATAGGCCGGGTGCTGTGGCTCACGCCTGTAATTCCAGCACTTTGGGAGGTCGAGACGGGCGGATCACAAGGTCAGGAGATCGAGACCACGGTGAAACCCCCTCTTTACTAAAAATACAAAAAATTAGCCGGGAGCGATGGTGGGCGCCTGTAGTCCCAGCTACTCAGGAGGCTGAGGCAGGAGAATGGCGCGAACCCGGGGGTGGAGCTTGTGGTGAGCCGAGATGGTGCCACCGCACTACAGCCTGGGCAACAGAGCGAGACTCCGTCTAAACACACACACACACACACACACACACACACACACACACACACACACACACAAAACCCTAACTATGTTTCATTTTTGGTATATTTATGTTCACATATTTATGGGAAAGCTAAGAGAAAATGTACAGTATTTAGTTATCTGTTTGTCTGGAACTCAAGAAAGTACCCAGTCTGGAGCTATAAATTTAGGACCCTTCAGAGTAAAACTAGTAAACCAGCGACTAAATGAAATAATAAAGAGAGTCAATTTAGAATGAGCAGAGAGAGAGAAACAGACAGACACACGGAAACAAATACAGACACAGAGAGAGTCAGGGACAGAGAAAAGGAGATAAAGAGAAAGAAAGGGAAAGAAGGGAAAAATCAGATGTGAAGATTGAGGAGAAATTTTCATATGCAAATGAGAAAAACTACACAAAACGTATTTTGTATAAGCCAAATACGAGAAAGTATCAAGAAGCTTGTGAAAATAAGTTTCAAATGTGCAGAGAGCAAGTGAAACATAAAGATTAAAATAATTCACTATATTAGGTCAAATTTCAATTGTGAAAGATGTCAGACTATAGTAGCTTGGAGCAGAAATTACATAGCAACATTATTGTTCATAAGCATCAGATATTTATTTGGTAAGGGCAATTTACCTTCACTAGATACCTAAATCAATCTAACTGTATTTTTCATTCTGTTTAGCAGGAATTGCCTAAATGGCATCTCAGTTAGTTTATACAGTTTCAGGATCAGAAGGTCTCTGATCATGGAGGTGATGAACAATAAACAATCAAGAAGAACTAAATTAGAAATAAGTAAGTTGGTTCAAAATAAATCACATAAAACAGATTTCATACTACTGTTTTTATGGAAAAGATAACAAATAACACTCAAACCTATTGTAACATTCTAGCCTTTCTTCTTTATCTACTCTTTAATTCCAGATACACAAAAATAGATCCTAAAAAAGGGAAAGATAACCACATATGAAGCCCCTAACATTTACAAACTTATTGTATGATTCACAATAATTTATTGTTTTATATGTCAACAATTTTACATCTTCTAGAGATGTTTCATATACATGACCTCATTTGCTCCTAATGACAACTAAATAATTAAAGCACCACATTTTCTTAAGTTTTAGGTGAAGCACTTTCGGTTTCTTCTATGGGTCCCAGGGAATTGATTAAGATCATTATTCTAGAGTTCAAGCCTGAAGATTACAAAAGAACAATAAAGCGACAAACATGACTAATATTGTCTCCCAATTTACTCAAGTTTAAGAGAAAAAGGAAAGTAAGCAAAAGTTGTCTTAGCTTTTAGCTTAGTATGAGTTTTCCCAGCACACACTTCTATTAGTTTAATGACTTTTAAAATGGGCATTTAAAGCAAGACAAAAATGAGTATGCAGCAAAGTAGACTATGTGGAAATTATTTATGGGAGTGGGCATGTATGATGAATCAAGCTCACGACATTCAAAATTGCTGCTGAGCCTTTGCAATACTCTGTGCAATTAGTTTATTGGTGGCTTTTGCAAAAGCTGTGTGCATTTCTGCTCATACTCTCCAAGATATGATTTAATATTAAAATATATTTTCTTAAATATTTTTACGTTATAACAAAGGAAATGGTCATAAGAGTTTGAGTAAGTCTTGACTTATGCCTCAGACATCTTCAAATACATTCTATTCTGTTAATTTTATAATGATGTAGTTGAAAGAAACCTGGAATTACACTTCAGGTTTTCCACTCTGGATGCCATTTATACCTCTTCCTTATTACATCACCTTAAGGAAAACACTTGACTGTCTCTGAGCTAGGTCACTTTTTTCCTTAATCTATAGAGTATAATTGCTGTCCTGACTACTTCACTGGCGATAGCAACAAGAGACAGCCAGATGCGTAGGAAGATAGGTGCAGGTCCCCAGTGAAACCCCACTTCCAAGCCAAACACAGTTTAAAGCCTGAAAAGCTTTAAGCTACAAGTTACAAGTTACAAGCTGCAAGTTAAATCCTTGGACTGGATTGAGAACTTATCTTTCCGTTTGGCATGTTTTCTTCTGATTGACCCTCTCCACTCCAGTATTAGTCTGTTCTCATGCTGCTAATAAAGACATACCCAAGACTGGGTAATTTATAAAGAAAAAGAGATTTAATGAACTCATGGTTCCACATGGCTGAGGAGACCTCACAATCATGGTGGAAGGTGGAAGAGGATCAAAGGCATGTCTTATACTTTGGCAGGCATGACAACATGTGTAGGGGAACTGCCCTTTATAAACCTATCAGATCTTGTGATATTTATTCACTACCACAAGAACCACATGGGAAAAACCCACCCCCATGATTCAATTACCTCCCACCAGGTCTCTCATGATGCATGGAGTTTATGAAATTTACAATTCAAGTTGAGATTTGGGTGGGGACACAGTCAAACCATATCATTCCATCCCTGCCCCCTCCCAAATCTCATGTCCTCACATTGCAAAATACAATCATGCCTTCCCAACAGTTCCCCAAAGTCTTAAGTCATTCTGGCATTAAACCAAAAGTACAAGTTTAGAGTCTCATCCAAGACAAGGCAAGTCCCTTGCACCTACGAGCCTGTAAAACCAAAAGCAAGTTAGTTACTTCCTAGATACAATGGAGATACAGGCATTAGGTAAATACATACCTTCCAACTGGAAGAAATTGGCTGAAACAAAGGGGCTACAGGCACCATGCAATTCTGAAATCCAATAAGGTAATGTCTTTGATAAAGCATAACCAGAGTCACCTTTGCTCCAGTTCCAAAAAATTTCTCATCTCCATCTGCGACCACCTCATCTTGGTACACGGTTTGTATGATCATAATAGTTCTGACCTTGTATGACTATGAGAATTAAACGAAAAATATAGATAATGTTTCTAGAAGAGTGACTAGAAAATAGTAAATATTATTAAATTGTGTTATTATTGTGATGATGAGAAAGAGGAGGAGAATGATGACGGAGCACAAACAAGCACACAATACTGAAGAATTTACAATCATTTTTTTCCACAGATTTACAACTTGTAGAGGCATATCAGTTCAAAATTATAATACTGAATTTTATTTATGAAACATGGTAATTCTGAAATTTAACACATATAACTTACAGATAAAGTTAATCTTCCTCAAATTATTTGCATGCTAAATTAAAATATAGTCATGTTGAGCCTCCTTCAGTTGTTTTGTTTTGACAGCATGGTCTTTCTCTCCAAGACTTTAACTCCTTATGAGACAATGGGATTCCTGTACAAAGGTCTTGGATCGGCCTCAAACAAAACTGGTGCAGAAATCTCACTATAAAACAAACACAGTGAATGAAATGTTTTCTATCATCTATTACAGAAGTGAATGGTAATGCTCTAGTGATTCTTCAATCTATAATTCTACAATTAGGAACATAACATTTATTTATTTATTTATTTATTTTTAATTTATTTTTTATTATTATTATACTTTAAGTTCTAGGGTACATGTGCATAACGTGCAGGTTTGTTACATATGTATACTTGTGCCATGTTGCTGTGCTGCACCCATCAACTCGTCAGCACCCATCAACTCGTCATTGCATTGGGAGTTATACCTGATGGAAATGATAAATAAAGGAACATAACATTTTTGACTAAAGATGTTCAAATGAGGCAACAAGTGGCTATGAATTAAAATTTTAACAGTTGACCTACTGAACAATGAATATATTTTTTAAACTACTCATACATCAAAACAAAAAAAGAGAAGCTCAGTTAGACTAATTATATGGGACTGTAGAGAACTCTAGTTTATTCATTATGAGTGGGTTGACCTGATATACTGGTTTGGTGGGATATTCTTACATTATTCCTGCTGTTCTCGGCATATTTATTATTAGTGACTCTTTCACCCTCAAAAGAGTTTTAGTTTGCATATAAAATATACAGACATCTAATTCATCATTTGAGTGTAGCTGTTACATAAATACAAATTAAGTCAAACCAAGTATATTTTTCTTGATGTGATACGTTTTTGGAGTAAACATGGATTTTAATAAAATCGTATCTAGCAATGGGCGATTTATTTTATAAAATGAACGTGGGTAACATTTTGAGGATAATGAAGCTATAAGATAAAAACTGAATACAGAAAGTCCTTGCTAACTGTTGTAATTAGATATTGGCAGGGAAATCATAATTCAGCAGAACTCTGTATCTTAAAGTAGTAATATGGATCTTTAAATATTAGTTTAATCTTGGCTCCTGTTTGAGACTTTAGTTTGCGTTTCTTACTCTCATAGCTTGGCAAAATTAACTAACCCCTTGACCTCAATTTTGTAATCTATAAAGCATATAATAGCAAAAGCCATCTCAAGGGATTGCTGTGAAGATGAAATGACATAATGCGAGTATTTAGCAGATTGACTGATATAAGCGTTCAGAAATTATGAGCCATTGTTGCTACTAATTCTGATGATAACTAATACCTTGCAAAATACTAATTTCACTACAACCATTATTATTTATTATAAGTATAGGATAGCCAAAGGAGCTACCACATAAAAACATTATTTAAAATCAAAGTGAACATCTATTTCTTTTTAAATAATTTTTCTGGAAGAAGTTAGTAACAGGTTTTTTAAAAAATAAATTCAAAAATTAAAATGTAGGAATTATCTCTACATATAAATTCCAAGAGACAAGCCATTTCTCAAGAACCATTCATTGAATGTTTATATATATCAAAACAAGAAAAATAAGCTATGAAAATATTTATCACACAGCATTCCAGAAGAGAGAAATACTGTGTGAGTTACGGTGTTATAAAGTTGTACAAGGGCTGGGTTCCATGGCTCATGCCTGTAATTTCAACATTTTGGGAGGCACAGGTGATAGGATTGCTTCTGTCGAGAAGTTTGAGACCAGCCTGGGCAAAAACGCGATACCCTGTCTCTTGTCTCTACAAAAGTGTTTTATAAAAAACTAGGTGTATGCTAGGTGGGGTGGCATGCACCTGTAGTCCAAGCTACTCAGGAGGCTGAGACAGGAGGAGTGCTTGAGCCCAGGAGCTGGAGGCTACAGTTAGTATTGATGCTTCCATTCCACTCCAGCCTGCACAATAGAGTAAGATCCTGCCTCATTAAAAATAAATAAATAAATAAATAAACAAATAAATAAATAAAATTAAAAAGTTAACCATCTCTGCCTGTGTGTGTGTAGGACTTTCAAAGTGATTTATTGAAAATTTTTTAGATATTATATTTTGTTAAAAAAAATTGCCACCACCATAACAACTTCAAAGCTCTATAGTGTCCCAGTGGCATGTGTTTCCACAGTTCGCAGAACCTTTCCACAAACATTTCCTTGGAGCCTCACAAAAATCTTATGGTTTAGGCAAGTCAGCTGTTCAATCTCTAGCCTAACATTCTTTCCCATATTCCTATCCCTTCTTTAAAAAGATAATGTGACAATGTTGCATTATTCCAACATCATAAAAATAATCACATAGAGACTACCTTTTTAAGTCTAAGGAGTGGCTTAATTATAATGTTTTAGGCAAATGACTGAAGATTTCCTTTGTCTGCAGAAAGCAGTACTGGCTCTACTGAATATTTATAGAGTAAAACTCAGTTTCACCATTTGTGGAATCTGAATAAAAAAATTACGTCTCAGGACTGTCATAAAAATTCAATAATATGCTTACAATTTTTCACATAACCTGCACAAATTAAATGCTTCTATATACTTATGTTGTTTTCTCTTCTATAAAACACCAAAAGATTTCAGGTGTTCACTAAGAATCACTTCATGATCGATAATTTTAAATTAATATTCTGCAAAAAATTGTTAGGAGAGGTTATTGAGTTTTCATTGCTGTTAAAATTCTGATGATACTACCTTCTGTATTGCTAATACTAGTTAGTAATAGTAGATGTAGTATTTTCATAAGAAATAATAATAATAATGACAAATAAAACAAAATTTGTATGTAGAGATAATTCCTAGATTTTTAATTTTTAGATTTTATAAAATACTTTTTTTTTTCTGATGTAATCATTTTTATTTTCCCAATAATCTGATGAGGTAAGCTCTACTATTATCTTATTTTAATGTTGAATAAGCTAAGGGACAAGATTTGCCCAAGATTAAACTTCTGCTTAGTAGGGGGTTTAAATTTGAACCCAGTAATTTCACCTCCAAGACGTGTGCTCTTCGCAATTATTCTATTGATAATTTATGAAGGATCTATAATAGAGTTACACTGGTGTGTTTAGAAAAATTGACAATTATTTTATTGTTTATACAGATTATATAAATTACCTGTTTAATCATTTTTCAGTAAAGCATAATGTGAAGTAAATAATTAACTGACATAAATCTGAGCTCCTTTTTTGTTAATGTGTTTCCTATTTTCACTGTAAAAGGTAAAGATCTTATTTCTTAAAGGACAAACGTGTTAACATTGATAAATAATTTGCAATTATTAATAATGTGCCATTTGAGTGCCTTAATTGTATAAAGAGATTTTTATGTTTGTGAACATTCTACTTTATTTTATCATTTAATATGATTCAGAATATATGAATACATTAAAAATTGGGAGACATTTTGCAATTTTGTAGAGGACATTAAAATTGAAATTATCAACAAAATAATTCAAAATTTGTGAAGTATTATGCTTTCCAAATTCTTCATTTTCTATAACAGAACTGTTTTCTATGTGTTTCAGGATACACAGACTCAATATTTCTTTAGATCGATTTTTCTTTGATTAGATCACTGTAAAGAGAAATTCAACTGACCTTAAGGCATTGCTCTCCCTAGTCATTCTTGGATAGTTTGTAGCTGGCAGCAGAAGGTAATAATATATTTTGAATTATTAAACTAAAGATTCATTTTTAACAATAATGAAAAATTCAAAGACAGATTTTACTCCAAGAACCATTTTGAGAAAAAATGTGATGTTATTTTGGGCTGCACTATATTTTCATATTAAAATAAATATAACATTAACACTAACAAATATGGCATTATAGACACTGAAAAATTTATTTATTTGTAACCTTGACAATTTTGCATATTTTTCTTACAAAAATATACTTTTGGGGGAAAGTAGAACAAAGCAGCAAACAAATATTTTAAAATATTCTAACCAAAGTAGTTATTATCTCATAACACATACCAAAATAATAAAATTTAGTGATTTTTTCTTCTTTCCATTTGCATTATCTAATACATTCCAAAATATTATATTTTTATATTTAGGAATGCCAACATTTGTGTCTTGATTTCTAGACATATGTTTGTTATAAAATTAGTTTGCTTCAACTTGAATTTTTTACTCAACTAATATTGTAATTTATTTTATATCAGTAAATATTCTTAAAAAGTTAAATTTATAGATCATCTTAATCATTTTTTTTCTAAAATTTGAGTGTCAGTTTCATAAATTTCCCTCTGGATGTTTCAACTGATTTTCACTCCCAGTCATAGTTTGTAAGGACTGCTTTCTTCATGCTAACTAATAATTTCCTCTATTATTAATTTAAGATTATCAATTATGATGAAAAAATAATGACTCTGCCCCACTTCTTCATAATCTTTTTTGAATTATCATATGAACTACAAATCACACTATAATTGGAGATTAACAGAAAGCAATATTTAAATTAATATTTATAAAGTACTAATGTGGTGGTACATGTTCCATTCATTAATATTGTTAGTAAATACTTTAACTATTATTTTAATATCAAGGATAAAATAAAACAAAATGCATGTATGTATTTACATGTAACTGTACATATCTTTGGAATAAATATAGTCTGTAATGTTAACCTTATTTGCATTTGATATGAATCCTCTTTTAATTTCATTAAAGTTATAGATTTTTTGTGAGTAGCTCTTTGATTGGGATTAAACTTTGATAAATTATTAGAAAAAATAACTATCAAGGTAGAAATTTTGCTTTTTGTGATAGAAATGGCCCTTTATTATATATAATTTGATCATCAAGGCAATTCTGTTAGATCAATTATGGGTTTCTCTTTTGCTATGGTGTACTGAAGAACAGAAAAAAAAAAAAAAGAAGTGTTTCGTCTTAAATTCACAGCTAATATGCTCCAAAACTTTGGCTGGATTATAAAACATTCAACCTAACTTGCCACTGGCCCTCTTCCACTAGAATGAGAAACACAGATTTGTTCATATTTCTATCCCTAGCACCTAAAAGAGTAAGCTCTCAATTCATACCTATTAAATGTTTAATGTTGAAATCCACAGGGAAAACACACAATTTCTAAAAAACATAGTATTTAATTGTTTTGATATTTAACTTTTTAAATAATTAAGCTGTGGTGAAGCTCTAGATGGAGCCTAGAAGTGAATTTTAAAGCTGTGAATATTTCTTTGGTGACAGCTGACATGGGATAAGTGCCTGTGCTATGGAACTTGGAATGTAGGATGAAGGAACCACAGGAAATGGGACCTGAGGATTCTAGAGGCTGACTCCAAGAACCTTAGGACCACATAAGATGTCTTGACCTGCAGAGTCTAGACAGGGGCTGTTTCCTTCACCTTGGAGGACCAGATAATTTTGTTTGAACTTTGTGAACTAGAAAGGATAGCACAGGTATGCAATTCAATCTCTGCGAGAAAAAGAGAGTTTTATGTTTAATAGCATTAGAATATGATCCAAGCTAAATAAAATTAACTGCTAGCATGTAATACCCCTAAATATCCTCTCTCTTTAAAGTTTCAGTTGTCTGATAATGTGTTAAAAATCATAATGAAAATAAGATCCTCATATTAGCCCCTATGTCTTAGAGTCATTTTTATCTATAACCACCTCCATGCCTCCTCACCTTCATCTCTCTCTCTCTTTTTCCTCTGTTTTAAAATTCACTTATGGAAGACAACATTTGCCTGTCCAGAGAGTTTTCCACCATCTGGATACTGCTGATTGCATCCCCGTGGTGCAATGTAGCATGCCCCTCTGTCCTCTTTAGGTCCTGTAAAATTCTGATAGATCTAAAGTTTTATTTATTTATTTATTTATTTATTTATTTATATAGTTCTATTATGTACTAAGCACTGTTGTGTTCTTCCATAGAGAAGTTCAAAATGTGCTGTTGTCTTTTGTTTTATGTTAAAAGCCATTGCTGATCAATTAATTTATTGCATGTTTGATTTGTGATGTTATTCTAATTCTGAAAATCAATTTTGCAAATGCTTGTTTAATTACATTTTATTCATATCAGAATGGTGTGTTACAGTTTTACTTTGTTTCTTAGCTTTTTTTGAGAATGTTTCTTTTTAAAAATATATACTTCTCATGCTTTCTTTTATTCTTGCAGTAACTTTAATGAGTTCAGTATTCACAATTGTTTTTTATTTTCATGTTGAATTTTCTTGGACTAACAGTAGAAAAAGAATCTAGGGTGGTAAAATTTGATGACTTTCTTTATTTCTAAATTCAAGCATTCTTTCCTGTCGCCACAGGGGTTTCTTCAACAGATAGAAATAAATGGACCCTTCTCTGGTTTAACATCCCTTAAAGATTTCTTTTTCTTCACCATTTTTAAATTTCAGTAAGCCTTTGTTTCTTTGCTATTTCTGCATTCCTATTGCTACCAAGCCTCCAAGAAGCCTCTATCCAAGGACCCTCCATTGCCTCCAGAACTCATATTTGCCTGAGGCTGCCATACTTTGCACTACACATTTTAAATTTATTTTCATTTGACTCCCTATTCAGTGTTCTATGTGCTTTTTTACCCTGTTTAGGACATTTTACTTCTGAATATAAATCACTATACACACACACACACACACACACACATATATATATTTTTGTCTCATTTTGAGAATGTATACATTCTCAAAAAAAGCTTCCCTGATTAGTATCCTATGGCATTCTTTTAGGTTCATCGTAATTGCCTTTGATACTTCTATGTCACAACTTCTGTGCAAATTACAAGACCTCACATTATGCCAGGCAATGTAATATAAAATATATCCACAAAAAGACATATATTGTTAAGATATTTGAGTTATAAGAAATATGATAAGATTTAAAAAGCATTTTAAATTTGAAGGAAGGAAAAATGATGCGCATTAGCCATAAACATACAGCAAGCAGACTGACCTCTTTATTTCCTTTTCCTTCATAAGAGAATCCTTACTTTGTGCAAGCATCCATCTACAAGTTGGTTTGTCAATAAATGACAACACTCCCTAAAATTGCTATTGTCATAACCACGTGCACATGCCCAGGGTAGTATATTTAAATCAAAAGGGGTAATTACAATTCCCGATTAGGAAAGAGATTTCTCAATCTCCTGTTGCAGATGAACAAAGAAACATTCATCCAAAAATGCTATTGGAAGACACGTTGACATCACAGGGAATATGTTTAGAGATTAAGTTTAAAGCTGAGAATTGTAGAATTAAGAGGCAGAAAAAAATATAGCAATCCTTAAGTAAAGTATTTATAACAATTATGCCCTTAATCTTTTATGTCTAAATTTCCATTTATATGAGGCATTATGTTAACTTACTAAGTGAAAATGTTTGCAGCTTTTTTCAATGAAAAGTATTTCAACTCAAACAATTTGTGCTTGTATTTATTTTTAATTGTAAAGTTTTTGGTGAAGAAATATTGCCCAATCAAAGAATAATAAGTAACCGTGATAGAATCCAAGATACATAATGACTTAGAAAATATCAGAGTGAACAGGCAACCTACAGAATGGGAGAAAATTTTTGCAATCTACTCATCTGACAAAGGGCTAATATCCAAAACCTACAAAGGACTCAAACAAATTTATGAGAAAAGAACAAACAACCCCATCAAAAAGTGGGCAAAGGATATGAAAAGACATTTCTCAAAAGAAGACATTCATACAGCCAACAGAGACATGAAAAAATGCTTGTCATCACTGGCCATCAGAGAAATGCAAATCAAAACCACAGTGAGATACCATCTCACACCAGTTAGAATGACAATCATTAAAAAGTCAAGAAACCACAGGTGCTGGAGAGGATGTGGAGAAATAGGAACACTTTTACACTGTTGGTGGGATTGTAAACTGATTCAACCATTGTGGAAAACAGTATGGTGAATCCTCAAGGATCTAGAACTAGAAATACCAAATGACCCAGCTATCCCATTACTGGGTATATACCCAAAGGATTATAAATCATGCTGCTATAAAGACACATGCACACGTATGTTTACTGCAGCACTATTCACAATAGCAAAGACTTGGAATCAACCCAAATGTCCATCAGTGACAGACT
>NW_012099054.1:166876-183192 GCF_000951045.1 Mandrillus leucophaeus
GGAATCAACCCAAATGTCCATCAGTGACAGACTGGATTAAGAAAATGTGGCACATATACACCATGGAATACTATGCAGCAATAAAAAAGGATGAGTTCGTGTCCTTTGTAGGGACATAGATGCAGCTGGAAACCATCATTCTCAGAAAACTATCACAAGAACAGAAAACCAAACACTGCATGTTCTCACTCATAGGTGGGAACTGAACAATTAGATCTCTCACACTCTGGAAGAGGAACATCACACACGGGGGCCTATTATGGGGAGGGGGTGAGGGGGAAGGATGGCATTGGGAGTTATACCTGATATTAATGATGAGTTGATAGGTGCTGACGAGTTGATGGGTGCAGCATACCAATATGGCACAAGTATACATATGTAACAAACCTGCACATTGTGCACATGTACCCTAGAACTTAAAGTATAACAAAAATAAAAATAAAAATAAATAAAAAAAGAAAATATATCACTCTTTGGGAAAACAAAATGAAGATAGACCTTAATATATGGGGTATAAAGTGCAAAAGTAAGAGCCCAAAAATGAGATATAGGTGCTCTTGATGGGCATAGAATTAACTTTCCTTAGTCAAATAGATAGATTCAGGATTTTTATTTATTCTAGAATTAATTGTGGTAATTTACATCCTTCAGGAAATTTATACCTCTAAGTGGTTCAGGATATTGTTGTAATATATTTCATAATCATTCTTTATTCTCATTTTAGGATTTGTAAGAGGAATATTGATGATGCCTCGTTTCATGTCTAGCCTTACTACTTTATATTAACCATTTAAACATTTGCTTTTATAAATCTAGGTAAAATAATTTTATTCTATTATAACTTTATAAAGAAGCAGTTCTTGCTTTCATTGATACTTTAATGTTGTTTTCTGTTATCTCTTTCATTGATTTCTGCTCTTATCTCTATTTAATTTCATCTTTTTACTTGGGCTTATTTTACAATTCATTTTCCAGGCTTTTTTCCCTCCTGACTTAAACAAAGCAAACAAAAATACCTAGATACCTTAATTTGGGGGAGAATGTTGCTCATGTATTCATATGTGTATATACATCTCACACACACACACACACGCACACACACTCCCCCCGACTTTCTTGAGTAATAGTTTTTTCTTACCCAATGTTTCTCTTCCCAAAGAACGTATAGATTGTTGTATTTTTCTATTTATACCTGATGTTTTAAATTAAAATTTGATTTTAAAATGAAAGCTTTTGGCCTGGTTAATGTGTAAAGCATATAATTAAAACAATTATGTTTTATTATCATTTATTTAATGTGAATATTTGCATCTTCTAATCAAGAGAAGGATAATTCGCTACTTTATTCTATTAAGCTGTCTACATTATTGTAGTGTCAGAAACAATGAATAATCATAATAAGTAAAATTATTATTATCATTATTATAAACCAAAATCTCTATAATGCCACTCAGGAACTTTATTAATATAGTTGTTTCTTCAGTTTTCTACAAACTGATGAGTATAATTTTCATCTTCTCCATACTGTTTCATTTCCAGTTAAGCCATATTGCTGAGAATTGTATAACTAGAATTAGCTACTGATTTGATAAAAACTATGTGCAAAAAGTTTCTGAAATCAGGTAGATGGGACTACCTGTGAAATAATTTTTCAAATTAATTTTTACATTTTGTTTCCATGTGTTTGTGTAATAAATAAAGTGGAAAAAAGAAAATTTTATATTGTACTTCAAGAGGAAGAAATGAGGAAAGGCAAGAGCCAACAAAATTGATGTACTGCATTCTATGTCACATTCTTCTGTAATTCCAATGATATATAGACAAACAATCTAGACAACTACTCAGTTCCTAAGATTAACAAGTCTATATTTTTTTGAAGAATTAATTATTTTGGATACATAATAGTTTTACACATTTACGGGATATATGTGAAGTTTTCATACAAGGATACAATGTGTAATGATCAAATCAGGGTAACTGAGGTCACTTCAAGAATTTATCAATCATTTATTTTAGAAATATTCCAATTTCACTCTTTTAGTTATTTGTAAATTTACAATAAATTATTGTTTACTATAGTTGCACTATTGCACTATCCTTTTTGTCTCAGTCTGGTATGGAATAGAATGTCCAAAGCTCCCTCTGCTCGCTTGTATCTATTATGATTCACCATATTCTATAATGATCTTTATTCCTATTAATGTATTTGCTAGCTTTATAGCTTTATAGTCCTTTACTGGATTAACAAAGTGTTTACCATCTATTTCAAAAAAAATATGTAATCTAATGTGGACAGAGTGGTCCACTGGTAGTAACTCAAATATGAAATATTTTATATTAAAAGTACTTTTATTTAATCCCATTTTGCTTAACGTTTGTCTTGATGTTACAGAAAAGTAAAATAATTATACTAAAATAATAATGGATCTTGACACCTCTAAGTTTTTTAAATGACTATCAGTGATTAAACTTGAAAAGACATTTAGAATATTTAATCTTTTAATAGAATTATAGAAAATTATGAACATCCACTTAACTAAGCAAAAATATTTTTTGCCTTAAAATTAAAATTTTAGGACCATGTATTAGGGATTTGTATAAAAGATTAGAGAAGAAGAACTCTGAATTTTCTATTCTAAGTTGGTTATAAACTGAAACTTATTTAATTGCCTTTTAAGTACTGTGTTAACTTGTGCAACCACATGATTTATTGTTCCTGACACAGTCATTTGAGAACAAAAGTAATATTAACTCAACAGGATGTTGATACAATAAAAATAAGCCTCAATTATCACGGGCAAAGTCACATTTATGAATATGTTACTGTTATGGACTGTAAGTTTGCGTCTCATCCCCAAAATTCTTATGTTGAAATCCAAAACACCAATGTGACTGTATTAGGAAGGAGGTAATTAGCTCATGAAGGTAGAGCTTTCATTAACGGGATTAGTTCTCTTACAATAGACAGGAGACAGCTTGCTTCCTTTCTCTGCTTTCTCTCCACCATGTGAGGATACAAGGAGACATCCAACCAGAAGGTTCCTCGCCAGACACCAGCTTTATCCACCAGAGCCTGATTTTGGATATCTCAGGCTCCAGAACTCAGAGATAAAAAGTGTTGTTGTTTAAGCTACCATCTACGGCATTCTTCTAGAGTAACACAAACTTAGAGAGACAGTTATTTTCAACTCAACAGTACTCATCTACTAATTTCCAGCCCCGTTTTCTTTCTTAGGTTTCGTCATTAGAATTCAAAATGGGTTATCTTTCTATTAATATGTATTTCCTTTCCTCCCCGTTTCTCTTCTTGTCTTCCTAGCTTCCTTTCCCTCTTCTTTCTGTCCCCTCTTCTCTCTTTTTCTTCTCCCCTTCTCTCTTTCTCTTTCTGATATTTGTTCCATTTAACTTAACTCAATATTTAGCAATGTCAGACTTCTATAAAGGTTTAGAATATATTGAATAACTATTCTAAATTCTTTAGGAATGCAAACAATGCTTCAAATTGCCTATTAATATTAATATATTTATTATTTATACTAATATTTATTATTTACATCTTGAAAGTAAGCATATTTTAGATGCGTAGATTATATCACTAAGCTTTTAATTTTTTTCCACTGGATGAATCCACAATAAAGACAGAAGAGTAGGAATATTAAAAGATTAATTCAGTGTACAGTGAAAGGCAAATGTACTGGCTTAAGTTTTTTGCTGAACCGATGTGCATTATTAATTTTCATATATCTTGTTTCTATATCTGATTAATTTGCTCTTATATGAAAATTCAATAACTTAGTAAACAAAATTAACTAAAAGGAGCCAAAGTCAATTAGTGAAGTTATAAACTTCACTCATAGAGAATATTTTGATTTCTTAGTCACATGTAACTTCCCACACCAACCCCACCCTACTACACACAGTTTTTGTGAAATTTCCAGACTAGTTTCCATTTCCAAGATTTGAAACAAGATATTTATATGATAACACATCTACCAAAGTAAGAATTAATAAATTTTTCACCAAAGAGAATGGAAAAGGCTGCAATATTTGGAGCAGATGGATGGCATGGCTATTCACACCTGGAAAAGTTTTTGTAATTGTCATTGGAACATTAATGGAAATGGAGTGAGATGGATACAGGGAGCCAGATACATGACAGTTGTAATTACTCAGAAAAATAAAGATCAGGCTAATCCACATTAGAGCAATGTTGCTGGATGAAGAGGGGTATTTAATATGAACAGTGATAATATTGATAGAAGTTGCTGATTTTTTTTTTCATGTGGAAATATGATTGAAACAGAAAAGTAAAATAAACTTGTTTCTAGATTCCTGGCTTGGGAAACTGAGTAAACTGGATAAATTTCTAAAATAAATAATTCAGGAAGTGAATCCATTTCTAGAATATCTGCATTTACTTTCTTTTCCTGTAATCATTAATTCACAATTGTTTATTAAGCGCTTCTTGGAGGTAGGTTTAGGTCCATAAAGGCAAAATAAAATAAAATATGTTGTTCTTTGATTCAAGTTGTTTTCTATTTAATTGCAGTGATAAAGTAAATAATAAAATAGCATGTTTTATGAAGTAAATTGTAAAAAATGTTATTTTGAAAGGTCAGATAAATCCTTTTAAGAGTTCAGAAGAGAAGTGGTACTTTAGGGAAACACTTTGTAAACTTATTCTGTTTCTGGCAAAGGTACTAAGTGTTTTGACTTTGTAAGCCAAGAAGCAAAATTAAGACTGTTATGTAGACCTGTATATATCAATTGAAAAAAACAAATTTCCACAAATAACTTATTGTTAAAAATCCAAAAGCATCATTGTATTAGTCATTTTAGGCTGCCGTAACAAAATATCACAGACTGAGTGGCTTAAATAATAGAAATGTATTTTCTCACAGCCTGGAGTCTGGAAATCTAATGTAAAGGTACTGGCAGCTTTGGTTTCTCCTGAGACTTCTCTCCTAGGCTTGCAGATGACTGCCTTCTTGCTGTGACTCCACATGACCTTTCCACTGTATGCTCACCCTTCTTTTACTTAAAAGGACACAAATGCTTTGACATTAGAGCTCTATCTTTATTACCTTATTTAATCATAATTACCTCTTTAAAGACCTTACCTTATCTCCAAATACAGTCACATTGGGAGTTACGATTTCAATATGTGAATTTTTGGGGAAACACAATTCAGTACGAAACAACAGCAATGACAGCAATAATGACTGAACAAAAATTTTGTAATACAAGTCTGCCAATGAGAAGAATAGCAGTATTGGGGGATGGATACATTTTTGCTCAATTACAGTTCAAAGTTAGTGTTTCCTATATTGAAAGTTGATTGCAAAAGTTAATATGTTAATGCTCATCTGTAATGAGATTGTGTTTTACATCTTTAAAAATATCTTTTCACAAATAAGTTTCACATGTAATATTTGAAATGCCAAATTATTTTTGTCTCATTGAGATTTGTAATGTAGGAAGGAAGGAAGAAAGAAAGGCAAGCAAGCAGGAAGGCACAGAAACAGAACAGAAGAACATGGTAATTTTAACAAGCAATTTTTTTTCCTGTCTCATTGCAAGCACCATTGAATCTGCATTGTTAGAACTACTAGCAGAATAATGAGAAGTGAATACATTATCTAATATAATTAAATTACTAAGAGTTAAATGGATGCCCTGACTCCAAATGTATTATAAGTATAAATTAAGAAAGGTAATATGTAATAAAATTGATTAGAGTTAGAATCCGAATTAATATAAAGATATAATTCTAGTCAGATCCCAAATGTATCTCTACACAATGTTTCTGCCAGGTGATGATCTAAATGAACAACAGCTGCTTAAATGAATTTTTAAGTGTCCTCTCCCCTTTTCTTTTTATTCTATTCCCTTTTATTCTCATGCTTACAAAAATGAACTTGTTTTTAATTCTTATTCCATTTTCATTTAGGTGAAGTTTTTTTTTTTTGTTTTTGTTTTTGTTTTTTTTTTACATTACACTAGTTACATTAGATAAAGATTTTTTTTTAATTTATCAACAGTCAAATTTTTATTTCTAACTCCACTTTGCAACCCCTAATGAAATTCAAAAGTTACTTAAACTATAATATTTATCATAAGCACAATTAAAGTTGGGGTAATGAGTAAATTATACAAATAATGTGGCTGAATACTCCATGAAGTGATTATTTAGCCTTGATTTTTATTGAAAGAAAATCCACCAAGAAGAAAATGCACAGAAGATGTGGTGCCACAGGGGCTATATCTAACATAGTTAATTTTTGCTTTTAATCAAACAAACATACTCCAAATGTTTTACTGACTACTCATTCAAAACAGTATTTTTTTAAAAAGCAGAAGAAGCATGATGTATGCCATTAAAATTTTTCAAAGTGCAATGCATTTTTCAATAGTTTAGTCATATTTTTAACAACCCAATACATTTTATTGAAATTTGCAGTTGCCCACTATCATAGTCAATAAAACTTGTTAGTTTACTGTAAAATGTATTATACTGAAGGCAGCTCTCGGCCACCTGGAACAGCTGTTGCCATCATGCTTGCTGCAGCAGGGAGGCATGGCTGGGGCTGCATGCTCCATGGTGTTGGTGGGAGCCAGGGACAAGCGGAAGACCCGTCCCTTCTGAGTTGGGGCAAGAGCTCCCTGGGTGTCACTGCAGCTGCCCAAGTCATGGCTGTGGACCTAGGCATCCCTGTGCTCTTGGACCCCAGAAGCAGGTGGAAGACCAGCCCTCCCCTGCGCAACTGCAACTGCTCAAGTCAGGGCTGACCACCTGGGCCTCCCACTCCATGCCATGGAGCAGGCAGGAACCCTACCCTCCCAAACACAGCTGCAGACACCCAAGTTGCAGCTGTGAGCCTAGGCATCTCTGCACTCTTGGAGGCCCAGGAAAGTCTCCCCTTGGAGATTTAAAAGTCCCTGCTCAGGCTGCCTGGAGTCTCCCTGCTGTCAGAGCCCGCTCTAATATCAGAGCAAAGTTGGGGCTGAGCCCAGGTGCTGTAGCAGCCTGGCCTGGTGTGCACACCCCCAGGGCAGTGCTGACATACCAGGTCCCTGCTGCCTTGGCTCCCTCCAGCCTTTGGGTGCTGAGGAGCATAGGAGTGAAATCAAAGAGGTGCTGTGGGAAGCTCAGTGCCAGCCTGCAGGTGCTCCTTGACACCTACAGCCTCAGTGCCATGAATGGCAACAGGAGCCAGACAGATTTCTGGGTGGAAGGGAGCAGGTCCCCAGTGAGTCCCCACCTACAGGCCAGGGAGAACCAGAAGGCTGTGGAACATCTGCCAGTCCCACTAAGCAGAGTATGAACTTGTGGCGTTTTATGGGGGGGGCCTGCCCATGGCCACTAACTGTGCCAACTGGCACAGACTTCCTCCCCTCTGAGACCCATAAAAGCCCCTGGCTCAGCCAGAGCTGAGCAGATATCAGGACTACCATTTCTAGAGAGGAGGTTCTCACTCCAGGGCCTCCTGTCTGCTGAGGGCTCCAGACGTTGGGACAATCAGCTTCAGAAAGGAGCTGCTCACTCCAGGGCCTCCTCTCTGCTGAGAGCTGGGAAGACAATGGTATGAACTCTCTGCAGAGAGGAGCAAGGTGCTCCAGGACCTCCTCTCTGCTGAGCGCAACAGACAATAGGACAACCTGCCTGCAGAGAGGAGCTTCCCACTCCAGGCTCTCCTCTCTTGTAGGAGCTGAACATTCACTGGGAGACCCTGGCTGCAGAAAAGAGCTACCCACTGCAAGTCTCCTCTGAGCTGTTCTATTGCTCAGTAAAGCTCCTCTTTGTTTTGCTCACCCTCCACGTATCTGTGTACCTCATTCTTCCTGGAGGCAGGACCTGTTGAATGGCAGGGCTATAAGAGCTGTAACACAAACAGGGCTGAAACATGTCCCTTGCTCACCATGTTGTGGGTGAAGAGAAGGACAGAAGAGCTACAGCCCTTTGAAGAGCTGAGACTTGGGAATTCCCTGAGTTAGGGCTATCACTTCCTCTTTGGGACCCTGTGGTTCCTGGTATCTCCAAGCTTCTAGGCACCACCATGTTCCCTGGTGCCAGTCATTGAAGTTGCTTGCATTGCAATTGGTCTAGCTGTAGCTTCACAGACAGCTGTCACCCATTCTGGCACCTGGAGCTGCCCACTATGGTGCAGCAGCTGGGGTGTCTGTGTAATGGCTAGACCCCACACTTGCTCACTTGCTCACACACCCCTCACTGCTCCATGCCTGACTCAACCTTAGCAGGTATGGAATATTTTACAGTTTATAATAAAATTGTGAATCTCTTTACTAATAGAGTTGGAAGAAACAACTATATGTCATACTATTTCATTTCAACAAGGGAAATGTAAAAGCTTTCCACCATTATCTACATTTATTATTTTATGACATATCGTGGAGACCTTCTAATCATTAGAGATGAAAATAAATAATCACTGAAAACTATATTGTTGAAATGTTTAAATGTAGACATAAGTTGCCTTATGAAAGTGTGATGCAAGTTATTACACAAGATCACAATCTTTTGAAACTTAAACATTTCAAATTCCACTTACATTTATAATTTATAAATTTAAATTTATAATAAGAAAATAAGAAAGTTTAACAGAACTTTAGAATTTTGAAATATAAAACATATTAAGACGGAATAAATAACTATATTTAGAATGTCTGTATCTTATGAAGCACATTAAAAGTCATTTAATGCCAGATGTCACATGATTATTGTATCTTCTACACATAGCTTTTGTCAAATGATCATCCCAACAATTACACAGAGTAATTCAAAACTCAACATCTATCAAGACATCACATTCTACCTTTGAAAAACATATTATTTCAAGCTTATTGTCATTTGAAAAAATAAGAAATTAGTACACAGAAAATATCAGAAAGAATGCATGTTTTCTATAACAATTTGAAATCACAAATGCTTTTCTAATGTTATTCAATCTTTCTTTAGAATCAGTAAGGGATATGTAAATGGAAATAACACTTTCTATTATAATGTTTTAGCATATCTATTTATTGCCTAATAATATTATTTCCATATTTCCATATTTAGTTGGATAAATTTGAAAAACTTATTTGTGAAATTACGTCACATTATTAAATACCATCTTGATATTTTATACTCTAATGAAATGTTTCTATCTTTTAAAGCTTAATGCAGTATTCAATTATATTATTTTTCATGCTACAATAGTGTGTGATACAAATTAGGCCAGATACAAATAATTGCTCAGTAGATAAATGCCAAACTTACATGATTTCAATTATATTCACATTACCTTCATTTTTAATTTTTAATTAATTTTTAAAAGCCTAATATTGTAGAAATAATATAACTTTCTCAATGGCATTAAGTTTTTCTTCTGATTATAGAGGTAACATGTTATTTTTAGAAAATTATAGCTTATAAAAATTACACAAAAATTAATCTCCACCCGAGTATAACCTCTATTCGTATTTTTTACCTTTCAATTTTGTGTTAAATATTGTGGCTTTTGCCATTTTATATGTATTTATACCACTTTTCTTTTCTAATAATAAGTTACAAGAAAGAATATGACAGCTTCTATTTTTGTCTACATAATGCTCTATCGTGAATGCTACACAATGAACTCTCAATTACATCTCAACTTTTATTTGCAATCTTATTCCCCAGTATTCTTTTTATGCATATAATATTCTATGATAATTAGAACTTATTTTTCAACCAACTTTATATATTCTCTACCCTATATTTATAAACCATGACCCATGGCACACTGTTTTGTTTCTAAGACATCTGTTACAAAGAGTTACAATTATCATTATAATGTGAAATTTTACATAATCCCACAACATAAAATAAAGGGCGATTGTTCATTCAGGAGATTGCACATGCTGTGTGGTGTAGTGTAATGACAGCTGAGAATCACTGTTTCATAGTGTCACTCTTCTATTATCCTAAATAAACTTAATATTCAAAATAAAACACATTTATTCAAACTTTATTCAAGGTGGCATAATATGCTAAGCATTTTACAGACACTGTGTCATTTTGTCCTTATAAACACTTCATTAAAGAAAGATTATTATCCTTTCAGCTCAGAAAAGGAGTCTAAAGTTTAAAATAAATTAGCAATTTTTTTTTTTTTTTTTGAGATGGAGTCTAATTCTGTTGCCCAGGCTGGAGTGCAGTGGTGCAATCTCGCTCACTTCAACCTCTGTCTCCCAGGTTCAAGCAATTCTACTACAGGAGCACGCCACCACACCTGGCTATTTTTTTTTTTTTTTTTTTTTGTATTTTTCGTAGAGACGGGGTTTCACCGTGTTAGCCAGGATGGTCTCCATCTCCTGACCTCATGATCTGCTCGCCTCGGCCTCCCAAAGTGTTGTGATTAGAGGCATGAGCCCCCGTGCCCACTGTAGTCATTTTTTAGAGGTTACAGAGCTAGTAAAAACAGGGCCAGGATTTGTAAAAGATTCTGTTTTAATGAGAAGCAAATTTCTTCCTGAATATTCTATAAAATTGAGCTTTCCATTCAAAGCGATAAAGTCGTATTAGTCTAACTACATATTTCACATTGCTATAAAAATGTTTTTCTTCTTTTAAAACTTTTTAAAAAATGTGAAAATATTGGTATTATGTATAGAAAACAACAGGCAACACGATCAATGGTACAGAAAGTGGGTGCAATAAGCAAGGAGAAAGAAAGATCAATAGACAAGAGAACATGTGAATGAAGATATCTAAAAATTGAGTCTCCTGCCTAATGGCTGATTTGATTGCCTTTTTAAGTTTATGGGACTTGGATTTCCATAAGAATTGCTGACATTCACATCAGCATATTCAAGGAGAGTCAAATAAGATGAATTATTTTGTAGTAAAAGGAAAGTTATTGAGTGAGGCTCTTATAACTGTCGTGACATTTAGAGTAATAAATACTGAAACAGGTAGCAAACACTTTAGTGTTTCATCTATTTCTGAAAAAAAACAACAACAACAACAAAAAAAAAAACTTTAGAAAAGGATTAAAACATACTTGTGATAGGCAGAACAACGACCGCCTCACAGATGCACACATCCTAATTTTCAAAACTTGTAGATATGTTAGGGTTCATTGAAGAAGGAAATTGAGGTTGCAGATGAAATTAAGGTAACTAACCAGCTGACTTTAAAATGGGTAGCTACCCATGAATTATCCAAGTGGGCACAAAGTAATTACAAGTGAGCTTAGAAGTAGAAAAGAGAGAAAAAAGGAGAGGTGAGTAATGAGATATGAGAAGTACTTAACCTCTGTTTCAGACTTTGAAGATGGAGGAATAGGCCCATGAACCAAAGAACATGTATGTCCTTTTAAAGCATGAGAACAGATTCTTCCCTAGAGATTCCAGTAAGGAACATAGTTCTCCAGACATCTTGGTTTTAGCCTTATAAGATTTGTAATGGATTTCTGACTTACAGATTTGTTCTTTTAAGTCACAAAGTTTGAACGTTTTTTTTTCTTATAGTAGCACCATAAAACTTATACAACTTATTCTAAACAACTTATCCTACTATAATGAAGTACTTTTGGCATTTTCACAATAATAGATTTTCATTCTAAGATACTCTTCAATTATTTTGACCAAGAAGGAATTCTGAATCCAAAATATTCAATGTATTTTACAGAAAGAAGCCAATCAACTATAGATGCCATCTTATTTTAAGTTTATAGATTATCTGAGTTTTTCTAGTTATGCAAGGATGTATATGTTTATTAAAAATATTACAGAATGAGTAGGAGAATAAACTACATTTGAATTCAGATTACACACCTACTCAGTTGAGATTAAAATATAAAAGTAGTTACATTTATACTCAGTTACATAGTTTTAAATATGATTTCATAATAGAAATTAGTGGAAACCAATTATGAGAAATGATCATCTTCCTTACATGAATGAGAAAACTGGGCCCAGTGGAGTTAAATAACTTCTTAGTTATTACTTAGTCAATGTCAAACTTTAAGCAATATTTCTTAGTTCTTATTTTAAAGGTTTTTTATTGTATCACTTGCAAAAACATACACAAAATGTTCAGCTACAAATAACACATAAATTCAGTTTTAAAATCCAATAAAATAGAAAGAGGAACAATATAAAAGTTATCCTACACACCCCTAACTTTATTATCTATGTTCTAAGTATATACACTGTCACTTCTTTCTTACACATACTTGTAAATATTTTTATCACATGCACCCATATACCTGCGTAGATTTCTTTCCCCCAAACAAAGCATTCTGCACCTATTGCTGTGTATCCTCCTTTTTTTCACTTAACATTCCTCTTTTTATATGACCACACTGGCTGAATGTAATCTCATGACTACTGTAATTTATAAATCCCATAAAATAGGTAACTATTTGGAATTTCAGTATACTAAATCTTAGCCAAAACAACAATTAAAAAGTAGATTCAGCTATTATAGTTGTCAAGTGAAGACTCCCTGGAAGAAATCATCAAAATAACATAATCATGTTAAGTCAAGTTTATGCTCTCTGTATTCCACTTTGTAATACACTAGAAGACCAATATCCAAAGTAGAACATTGATAAGGTTTCAGTTGATTTAAGGCAGACCACTCAATGTGAAGTCTAATTGAGATTAGGCAAAATTTGTGATGTAATTGTTTTGAATTGATGAACACACCAATCAAGTCAATAGTTAAGTGATAGCTGTTATTTTGAGACGTGCTCATTTACCTGTATGACAGAAAGTTGAGTAGGACGTTGCTAATATAAATAAATTTTCAGGAAATTGAAATAAATGAAGTTATTGCAACTTTATTCTTCGAGCAATACTTTTCTGAAATAGTATGCATGTTAAAGCAAAGTTTTGATTACAATAATCATACTAATATCAAGAATCAATTAGTAAATTCATGCTAATGTGGATACTAGGTTGTTTGAGTGTAGATGGTTTTCATTTTCATGACCCAGTGGTTTAGATGTTGAATTACATTCCCAGTAATAATTCAGTAGGAGATATATGTCCCAGCCTTACCGTACTTCAGACTGTTTCAACTTTTTGTTAGTGACCTTGGTTTGCATGGTAGTCTCCATGCGGATGCTGTGTGCGGTTTATGTGGTCGGTATTCAGCATCTTCTACTTTCCTTTATAAAGGGGAAGAGAGGCACTACATTTCACATGAGACTCTACAATGACTATATCTTTCTCTCTCTCTTCACTTGTCTCTAAGGCCTGAGTCACAGTCAGCTCCTGTTCATTGGTTAAGGCCACTCGAAATTGAACTGTAGATGACCACTCTACATGTTTCACCAGATTTATGTCATAGAATGAGCTACTCTATTAGCATCTTACTTTCAGAATATTCAGATGATGACTGACGTTTCCAAATGCTCCCCTCCCTCTCCCACATGGATACAGAAATACAAATTCAGAAATCATATATTAAGAATTAACTCAGCACCTTGGGAGAAGGAGGCGGGCGGGTCACGAGGTCAGGAGATCCAGACCATCCTGGTTAACACATTGAAACCCCGTCTCTACTGAAAAAAAAAAAGAAAAAAAAAAAAAATTAGCCAGGCGTGGTGGCGGGCGCCTGTAGTTCCAGCTACTCGGGTGGCTGAAGCAGGAGAATGGCGTGAACGCAGGAGGCGGAGCTTGTGGTGAGCCGAGATTGCGCTGCTGCACTCCAGACTGGGCGACAGAGCGAGATTCCGTCAAAAAAAAAATAAAAATAAAAATAAATAAATAAATAAATAAATAGAATTAACTCAGCATTTATTGTTCTTGTGGCAACACATGATACGTGTGCGGTCGGGTCCGTGGAGCTAGAGATTCAGTAATTCCATGTAACCAGGCTTCCTATCAAACATACAGAAATTCTACAACAGTTTCTCTTATAGAGCATTTCTTCACCTTGACTTTCCTCTTTGGAAAATGAAGAAAAATAAATCTCTTTCTTTTCTCCTCTAGAATAGAAAGAACTCCTAATTCATTCAGGAGCCTTTCTCTTAATTATTCAAAAAGCTCAAATGCACATTCTTTTACTTTACATTTCCTAGAATTTTTCCTACAATGGATTGGAAGTGGTGGGGTGCTATCTGTAGTGATTATACTGAAGTACCAAGGTCAGTTATTTAGCTGCTGAGTCATTTTGGGTTACAGCATCTTGATCCAATTGGTTTTCCTCTTTAAATCATGGGTTTTTTTAGTGCCCTTCAGACTTCAACTTCACATATAGAATATGGAATGTATAGAATAATATCTTTATAAAGTTATAGTACACTACAGTTTAAGAACTTTAAAAATTTATTCAATAGTAATGATAAAATAATATGCATTCCTCGCTTGTTGATTCTGAATTAGTTTGTTCACTTTTATCCTATTTTTTTATATTCACATGATTACCTTTCTAATTTTCTACTAAGATAATCTATTTTCCTTGCTTTTTAGAGTGTGTTTCTAACAACAACTATTTTATATTATACAAAATACACTGTATTTAGTGCCAATGCTGCACTTATTCTAAAATAATAAGATGTGCCTGAAAAATTTGTAACAAGAAAGTGACATATCTTCTATTTCACATTGGCCCTATTTTCAAGATCCAGTTTAGGTTCTTCCCATAGTACAAATGAAAGAAAAATATATGTACTTATAACTACATTTATAATACCTAGGAGAATCATATTGCATGAAATAGACTCATAAAATTCAAATAGCAACTATTCTTATGATTTTTTTTTTTTTTTAGCAACAGATAATTAACTTACAAACAGATAACATAAAATTGGTTTCCAAGCAAGAAAATAGGTGGACCTGGAAAGAATGTAGCTTTAGACTCAGGAATGAGCCAAATATTTCCCAAATATCAAAGCTAGATAGTATAAAATTAGGATTCTTTGGGCTCCATTTACTACTCAATAAAAAAAAAAAAATAGTATCCAAGGAGAATTTATTCTAAGAATATTGGTGACTTCCTAAAGCCAAAAATGAGACTGTTAATAAAAAAAAGTTAAACTCTGTAAAGTACTTGGAGATTTATTCTGAGCCAAATATGAGTTAGCAATGGCCTGTGACACAGTTGTCAGAGATCCTGAGAACATGTTTCCAAGGTGGTCGGGGTACATCTTAGTTTGATACATTTAAGGGACAGATGAGACTTCAATCAAATACATGTAAAATGTACATTGGTTTGATCCCGAAATGCAAGACAAGTGAAAGCATCTGCTTCCAGGTCATAGGCAGACTCAAAGATTTTCTGATTTGTAATTTGTTGAAAGAGTTAAGTTACTGTCTAAAGACTTAAGACTGTCTAGGTTAAGATAAGGAGTTGTGGAGACCAAGGTTTTACTTTGCAGGTGAAACCCCCAGGTAGCAGGCTTTGGAGAGAATGGATTGTAAATGTATCGTTTAAGACATGAAGACTCTGTTCTATCCTTAATTACAAAAGGGTGGAGGGTGTAACGAGGCATGTACAACTCCCTCCTTCCCACCATGGCCTGAATTAGTTTTTCGGGTTAGCTATGGAATTCCCTTGACAAGAGGAGAGGTGCACTCAGAAGATTGGTAAGAGGGACTTAGAATTTTATTTTTGGTTTACAGAACTATAGCTGGAAGAGGCTCAGAGTAATCTGAAATCAGGGAAGAGTACAGAAAGTTTCCGACTTTTCCTGAATTTAATGTTAGTATTTCTTCATGCTTTTCAGTGTCATTTTTTTTCTCAAAGAAGACCATCATTCTCCCCATTGCAAGATATGATATCTATAGAATTTAAATCTTATTATTATTTGAACTTTTAGAACTTTTCTACAAGGCAAAGTTGATAATCTTTAATGGAAGGTTTCATTTTCTATGTGGAAAAATCTCTGAGAAGGGACTCAATGGTCTAGTCTCACTTACATTTCACTTATTCCCAGGACAACCAAGTTGTTTAGGAGGGCAGAGCAAAATAAGAACTCGACAGTGCCATACTGAAATTACTGGATGGAGTAGGAAGAAATGCAATATAGAGATGAAAAGGAGAGCTACTCTCATTTAATAATAATAATATTAAAGGTAGATGTTAAATGTACACTATCCTATTGCTCCTGCCACGAGTATATTTTGATTGAGAGAGCAGCAATAAAGGCAGGCAAACATTAGATACCAATAAAAAATAATAATAATTGAGACTGTTCTGGTACTGTGAAAGTTTTTTTTTTTTTAATTTATTTATTATTATTATACTTTAAGTTGTAGGGTACATGTGCATAGCGTGCAGGTTTGTTACATATGTATACTTGTGCCATGTTGGTGTGCTG
>NW_012099054.1:183802-207118 GCF_000951045.1 Mandrillus leucophaeus
CAGGAGCTTTACATGAAACTGGAGAGGACTAAAATTCATAATTTTGTTACTTGTCTATCCATTAGCTAGACCTAAGTCAGAGTTTTTATTATGCTTATTGGTAAGCAACATATCTACTATAATTATATAATCTCTTTTTGTCTATTTGCCATAGTTTAGGCAATGCTTTATCCTCACCCTCAGCTCTCAAATATGAGCCAGGTAATAACTTGTGGTGCAAGGAAAATACTCTCCTTAATGTTTATTGGTTAAACACTCATGAAAATACAGCATTTCCTAAATACAGTAAAATTCTGTAAAGTTTGAGATGCCATGTACTTACTGAAGTCTGCTAAGATCAATTTTCTTGCTACCTTATGGCAGCCTAATTTCACCATGCTATAATAGATGCCTCAGATGTTCTCCGTATTGCATGGTATATACTATACATACTTTCTTCTGATTATCTTTTCTGCCTTAGCTCTCATTCTCATAGCCTCCTGTTTATTGACCTTTTATTAACATATTGCTTTCCTCCCTCCACAATCTTTCTAGGTTACTCTTGCAAACTTATTTCATAGTTAACACAGACTCCATATTTCATTCTCTTCCCTGAAGTCTCCCTTTGTTCTCTGATATTCACTGAAATCTAGACAGTGTTTTATTTTGTTTCCAAGTTATGTGAAGTGTGACAACAAGTTATCTCATTACTTCAAGCACTTTAGTGTATAATTTCTCTTAAAAAGGATATTCTCTCACGTAATCAGAATTAAACAAATAACAAATAAAATTAACAGTGTTATAATACTACCATCTGATTCATAGACCCTACTCATGTTTCAACTTTAGGAAAACATCAATCAATGAAAGATTATACATTGCATTTTGTTCACATACTTCTTTTGTCTACATCAATTGGGAAGACTTATTGAGATCTTTATGTCTTTCATGACTATAAAATATTTAAAGCATATAAGCCAATTATTTCCTAAGTGATTCTTAATTTATATTTATCTAATGCTTTCTCATTATGGTGACGTATATTTGGCGGGAATTGCACTTTATCCGATGGCCCACAATTTCCATTTGTCCCACTATTTTGAATGTGTCTCATTACTTTAAACATTAATTTGATCATCTAATTAAATCATCCCGGTTTCTCTACCATACAGTTACTAATTTTTTCTTTGTAATTAATTAGTGTTATGTGGGAAGGTAAATTGAAACTATGTAAATATCCTACTCATTATCAAGCTTTCACTGAGTAGTTGGGGCATCTATTGTTACTTTGTTGAATTAGCATCAATACTATGGATGAATGTTTAATTCAGTTATTCCTTCTACATTTATTAGTAGCCATTGTAATGTGCGAAATAACTTATTCATTTATGTTAATATGAATTTATGATTTCCTATTTTATTTAATGGGATAACATACTTCAGTATGATTATTTAAGTTGATGTTTAAATTGCCCCAGATTTATACTCTGGGTTACCTGTTAAACTTTTTTCTGTACCCTTTCAACATGTCCTCATTATTCTTTGCTTACTTCTGCACTTTGTGGAATAAGAGACATTCCAGTATCATGTTTTAATATTTTTTCCTATTGGCATTTTCCATTTTTCTAAAGACTCTTATTTGTAGAAAAAATATCTGGTCCATAAGAGTGATAATCACTATTGGACTCTTAATGCTCCTAGGTCCTCTTGGTTGATAATAGAGCTGGTGAACACAAATACACACACACTCACAAACACATATGTATATACTGATATGTGTAATAAAAATCATGAGATCAATAGCATATTTCCAATCCAATCTAACACACAGTGTTAGTTCAAGTTTTCTCTCTTTCCACATTTGTAACTCCTCTAAAAGTATTCGATAAATTATCTTAATACTTACTGAATCAATTATACCTTTATAAGGCAATCTTCTATTGCCATTGTTGCATCCCTTCCCGACTTAGTTCAGGTTTTTATATCCTGCCCCAGCCAGCTCCGTTATCACCACTGTTCCCTGCACTATGCCCTCTTCACTCCTATATGGACATCACTAACCTACACCAAGTTATGTAGAACCTCTGTTTCTTCTCTCTGCTCTTTTCTCTATCTCATCCTACTGGCCACCTGTCCCAATCCTCCCAACAAACAAAATCAGAAACTCACTTTACTCGGCCCCACATAACAATCTTTAATGGAATTATTCAAGACAGAAGAGAGGAAGAAAAAAATGGTTGCTTTTTACTATTCTTGTTGTTATTCCTTTGGTGTTTAGAAGTTGTAATCTCCTTGGCCAGATATGGTGGCTCGCACTTATAATCCTAGCACTTTGGGAGCCCAAGGCAGGTGGATCACAAAGTCAGGAGATTGAGACCAGCCTGGTCAACACGGTGAAACCCCGTCTCTACTAAAAATGCAAAAATTAGCCCGGCGCAGTGGTGAGTGCCTGTAGTCCCAGCTACTTGGGAGGCTGAGGCAGGAGAATCGCTTGAACCTGGGAGGCAGAGGTTGCAGTGAGCCAAGATCATTCCACTGCAGTCTAGCTTGGGGGACAGAGCAAGTCTCCATTAAAAAAAAAAAAAAAAAGTAATAATCTCCTTTTCGTGAACACATAGAATTTACAAACTGCCTCCTTGATTTATCAAAATGTAATGTAAATTGATACATGTTTCATAATTTCTGGGTAATCTTTGAACACAATTCGTAATGTTAGAACACAGGATTTCTTAAAACACTTTGACTTCCTTTATTTATCTCTCAAATGGCATGCAATTATTAGTGTGTGTTTTAAGTTCCAGAAAACATTTTATATTATCTATATAGTCTATTCTATTGAGATTGTCCCACATATTTAGTGCTCTTTATTCTTTCCTATACCCTTGACAATACATCTTTTGATCATTTTCCTTATCCTTGAAAACCATACGTTAGTAATTTTTGATGCAAATCTGTTGTTAATGCAGGCTCTCAATAATTTTGTCAAAAAATTTACTAGATCTAGATTTCTAGTTGTGGCAACTACTTTTGTTCTGTACTTTGGAAAATCTATGTATTTTTATACTGATTAACATTTTTAAGAAAGCTGTCAATATTCACAATTGTTTTTTAAAAAATACTGTCTTTATTTTATAACATTATTTTAAATGTACTTTAATGTAAATGTTTAAGTATTAATCATGAGACTTTGAACTGTTATTGAATTAAACATGTTAAATTATGTCTTACAGTGTTCAGAACACTGTGTTGAGTGATAATGGAAACATATAGGTAAATAAGACACAGTCCCTGACCTCAAGGTTTACAATGTTGTGGAAAAAATAAGGCATAAACACAAGCAGTACTGTACAAATTTGTAGAGAGGTACAGAATATTACAAGTGCCATAATCAGAATGGAACAAATGAAATGTAGATATAGGAAATCTTAGTGAGTCATAACAGATAAAATTATTTTCAAATGTTTTATATGCATTTTTTTGGGGACCTTTCAAAGTGGTTTTCTCATGACTAGAAATATCACACAATGAGTATTTTTTGTTGTTGTTTTTAATGTTGTTGTAGTTTCCAGCAAAATAATTTGTGTATAAATTTTCACTATGCCTTCTATTTTAGTATTTTTCAAGCTTTACTCTTTGAAGCTCAAAATTATATTAACATAGCTACAGTTTTTTTAAATCTAAATCAACTCAAAATTTATTCTAGGAACTTGTAAGAATCTAATAATTCATTTAAAATGGGGCCAAAAAAAGAGTAAGAAGAGCATATTTTCAAAAGAGATAATAAACTATAAGTAAACCTATTGTAGGAATAAAAAATGCAATTCAACCTTTTCATTAAAGCTTGATATTTTTCTATGAAATGAAAAGAATCAATAAAAAGCAGGAGACTCAATATAATCTAAAGTAATAAGAATATCTTTTGTGAAGCTAATTTACTTATTTGACAATGTCAGTATATCAAATGTTATTGAGCATATATATGACATATGTATATGTGTGTGTGTGTATATATAAACATACACACAGACACCTATCTCCCAAGGTATGTGAATCCCATTTTTATTAAGCTTTTTAAAATATTTTTCTTAAAGACAGAGAAGAAGAAAACAAAATTCAGACACTCAATTGTGGCAATTATGTCTAGAGTTCAAAATATTACTAGCACTACAAAAAAAAAAAAAAAAAAAAAAAAAAGAAGAAGGAAAGAAGTAACCTATAACCAGAAGAAAATAAATCAATAGAAACAAATTCGCATCTATCAAGTGATAAAATTAGTAGACAATGACATTAAAAAAGCTATTGTGTATATGCTTAATATGTCAAAACACTTAAAGGAAGTATACATATAAATATAAATAAATAAATAGATACATACAATAAAGAAAATACAAATTATAATGATAAAATAGAAATATTAGATAGAAGTGAAGCAGAGTATATATTGTAGAAGAAAAGAGAAGTGAACTTGAAGACAAAGTAATAAAAATATGCAAACTGAAATTCAGAGAAAAACAAACAAATCAGCATAAAATCTGAGACAATATCAATTCTTCTGACATATATTTGAAGCACCAGACAAGGAAAGACTAAAGGTGTCAGAAAAATGTAAAAAGAAATTATGACCAATTTATTTCTAAATTATAGAAAAACTATAGCCATATCTACTCAAGGTCTATTATATAGCAAATCATGCCTGACTATCAACAATAGAAAAATGTAAAAAAAAAAAAAAAATTGCAAAAATTTACAGAAGAGGCTAAAAGGCAAAGCAAAGCAAACAAACAAACAAACAAAAATCCAGAGAGTGATTATAGCAGACATAGGATAAGACCCAGTGCTGTGCTGGCTTCAGGTCTGACCCAGTGCATTCATACTGGTGGGGGTCAAAAGGATGCGTGTATTACTCTACCCAAAACTTTACATGGCTAAGAACAGAGAGAGAGACTTTGTTCATTTTAGAGAAAGTAAGGGAAGAGAACAAGAATCTCTGACTGGTAATCCAGAGAATTCTCCTGGATCTTGTTCAAGACCATCAGGGTGGTACCTGTATGAGTCCTCAAGAACCAGAGCATTAATGGGCTTCTGGTGCTTCCTAAAGCAGATACAGTTTAGATCACAACACTCAAGTTCTTTCAATGTCTGGAAAGCCTTCCCAATAATGATAAGTACAAATAAGTCCAAATAGTGAAGGCAACAATAAATAACCTACTTCAATGCTAAGGCATTGAAGAGCATCTATTGCTATCAACACCATCCAAAAAAACCATGACTTTACCTAATTAACTAAATAAGACACCAAGGACCAATCCTGGAGAAAGAGCAACCTTCCTGAAGGATAAGTCAAAATAACTTTGTTGATGAAACTCAAAGACATTTAAGATAACACAAAATAGAAATTCAGAATGTTGTCAGATAAACTTAACTAAGAGATTGAAATAATTAAAAACAATTACACTTAAGTTCTGGAGCTGAAAATGCAATTGGCATGCTGAATTAAGCAGTGGGGTTCTTTTATAGCACATTTGATTAAGCAGAAGAAAGAACTGGAGAGCTTGAAAAATTTGAAATTTCAAATTTAGCAATTTTCATTGCTATTTGAAAATATACAGTCAAAGGAGACAAAACAAACAAGAATAAAAACAATGAAGCACATGTACAGGATCTAGAAAATAGGATCAACAGGAGAAATCTAAGACTTACTGGCCTTAAAGAGGAGGTAGAGAACAGGATAGGATTAAAAATTTTATTCAGAGGGATAATAACTTCACAAACCTAGTGAAATATATCAATATTCAAGTACAGGAAAGTTATAGAACACCAAGCATATTTAACCCAAAAAAGAATATCTGAAGGCATTTAATAATCAAACTCCCAAAATTCAAGGATAAAGAATCCTAAAAGCAGTAACAGAAAAGAAACAAGTAAGATACAATGGAGTTCCAATGTGTCTGGTTGCAAACTTTTCAGTGGAAACCTTACAGACCAGGAGAGAGTTGCATTACATATTTAAAGTGCTGAAGGAAAGAATACCCTAGAATAGCATATCTGGAAAAAATATTTTTCATACATAAGGGAAAATAAGACTTTCCCAGGCAAAGAAAATATGAGGGATTTCATCAACACCAGACTTTTCCTACAAGAAATGCTAAAGGGAATACTTCAATCAGAAAGAAAAAGATATTAATGAGCAATAAGAAATCATCTGAAGACACAAATCTCACTGGTAATAGAAAGGACATGAAAAAACACTGAATATTATAGCACTGTAACTGTCATGTATAAACTGCTCTTATTCTAAGTAGAAAGAATACATGATGAAGCAATAAAGAGTAATAAGTACAACAACTTTTCAGGACAGGGTTAACACAATAAATAGAACCAAAAGTTAAAAAGCATGGGAACAAAGTTAAAGCATAGAGTTTTTATTAGCTTACTTTTTGGTTGTTTGTTTGTTTATGCAAACAGTGTTAAGTTGTTATCAAGTTAAGATAATGGGTTATAAGATAGTATTTCCAAGCCTCATAGTAACATCAAACCAAAACACATAAATGGATACACAAAAAATATAAAGCAAGAAACTAAATAATATCACCAGAGAAATGTACCTTCACTAAAGGAAGACAGGAGGGGAAGAAAGAAGGAAGAGAGTAAACATCATATAAATAACAAAATAGCAGGAGTAAGATTTTACTTATCGATAATAACATTAAATGTAAATGCACTAAACTCTCCAGTCAAAAGACATAGAGTGGCTGAATGAATAAAAACAGCACCAATTAATCTGTTGCTTACAAGAAACATAGAAAAAAATATATCCCATGCCAATGGAAATTTAAAAAGAGAAAGAACTCTATTTTATATCAGACAAAATAGAGTGCAAGACAAAAACTATAAGAAAAGACACAGAAGGTTGTTATATAAGGATAAAGGGGTCAATACAGTAAGAGGGTATAACAATTTTAGATATATATGCATCCAAAACTGGTGCACACAGATATGTAAAGCAAATATTACTAAAGCTAAAGAGAGATACAGGCTCTGATATAATAATAGTTGAAGAGTTCAGCACCCCACTTTCAGCATTGGGCAGATTGTCCAAATATTAGCCTTAATTGGCTCTATGGACCAAATAGATCTGTTAGATATTTACAAAACATTTTATTCAAGAACTACAGAACACATATTATTTTACCCAGCACATGGATAATCCTCAAGGATAGACCATATGTTTGGTCACAAAACAAATCTAAAAACTTTCAAAAACACTGAAATATCAAACAACTTCTCAAACACAATGGAATAAAACTATAAATTAGTAAGGACTTTTGAAAAACTTTAAAAAAACTTGGACATTAAGTAATATGTTCCTCAATTAACAGTGTTCAATGAAAAAATTAAGAAGAAAATTGAAAAATGTATTGAACCAAATGATAATGGAAACACAACATACCCAAACTTATGGGATACAGCAACAACAGTACTCAGAGGAAAGTTTATAGCTATAAGTCCCTCCACCCAAACAAACAAACATAACAATGTTAAATAAACAATCTAATGAGGCTTTCAAAAAAAAATGGAAAAGCAAGAGCAAACCAAACCCAAAATCACTGTAAGAAAAGAAACTAGAAAAAAAAAAAAACCAGAGAGAAAAAACACAAATAAAATCAGAAGTGAAAAAGGAGACATTACAACTGATACTGTAGAAATTCAAAGGATCATTAGTGGTCACTATGATCAACTATATGTCAGTAAGTTGAAAAATCTAGAAAAATTGTACAACTTTCTACACAGATACAAACTACCAAGATTAAACCAGGACCAGGAAGAAATCTAAAACTTGAACAGATCAATATCAAGTAATGTGATTGATGTCATAATAGAAGAATCTCTCTTAAAGAAAAGCCTAGGAACTCAATGACTTCATTGCTGAATTTTTTTTCACATCTAATGAAAAACTAATACTAATCCTACTCAAAGTATTCCAAAAAGCATAAGTGGAGGATACACTTCCAAACTTAATTTATGAGGCCAGTATTACCCTGATACCAAAACCAGACAGACACATCAAAAAAAGGAAAACACAGGTCAATGTCTCTGATGAATAGTGATTCAAAAATTCTCAAGAAAATTCGACAATATATTAGAAAGGTTATTTATCATGGTCAAGTGAGATTTATCCCTGAGATGCATGGATGATTCAACATGTGCAAATAAACAATGTGATAGATCATATCAACAGAATGAAGGATAACAACTATATGATTATTGCAATTGATGCTGAATAAGCTTTTGATAAAATTCAACATGTGTTCATAATAAAAACTCTCAAAAACGTGGGAATAGAAGGAACACAACTAAGCACAACAAAAGACATATATGACATTCCCACATCGAGTATCATACTGAATTGGAAGAAACTGAAAAACTGTCACCCACTGTCACCACTGTTATTTAAAATAATCCTGGAAGTCCTAACTAGAGCCATCAGAAAAGAGAAAGAAAGAAAGGACATCTAAATTGGAGTGAAGAAGTCAAATTATACCTGTTCAAATATGATATTATACTTGGAAAAACCTAAAGACTCCACAAGAAAAACTATTAGCATGGATAAACAAATTCTGTAAAGTTGCAGGACATAAAAATCACATGCAAAAAGTAGTAACATTTCTATATGCCAACACTGAACAAGGTAAAAAGAAAATTAAAATGTAATCCCATTTATAGCTGGGCATGGTGGCTCACACCTATAATCCCAAAACTTTGGGAGTCTGAGATGGGTGGATCACTTGAGGTCAGGAGTTTAAGACCAGCCTGGCCAACATGGAAAACTCGTGTCTACTAAAAGTACAAAAAAAAAAAAAAAAAAAAAAAAATTAGCCAGGTGTTGTGGCACACACCTTTAATCCTAGCTATTGGGGAGGCTGAGGCAGGAGAATAGCTTGAACCAAGGAAACAGAGGTTCCACTGAGCTGAGATCATGGCACTGCACTTCAGCCTGGGTGACAGAGTGAGACTTAATCTCAAAAAAAAAAAAAAAAAAGTAATCCCATTTATAATAGCCACTCGTAAAATTAAATACCTAGGAATTAATTTCCCCAAGGAAGTAAAAGATCTGTATAATAAAAACTGTAAGACACTAATGAATGAAATTGAAGTGGGCACCCAAAAATAGAAAAATATTCCAAGTTCACGGACTGGAAGAATCAATGTTGTTAAAACGAACACATTACCCAAAGCAATTAACAAATTCAATGCAATACCTATCAGTATATCAGTGGCATCCTACACAGAAATAGAAAAGAATTCTAAAATTTATATGGATCCACAAAAGGCCCAGAGTAGCCAATAATATCCTAACAAAACAAAACAAAACAAAACAACAACAAAAACAAAAACAAAAAACAAAAATTTGTAGTAATCACATGACCTGATTTCAAATTATATTACAGAGCTATAATAACCAAAATAGCATGGTATTGGCATAAAAGCAGATGCACAGACCAATGGAAAAGAAAAAAGGAACCAGAAACAAACCTATGCACCTACAGTGAACTCATTTTCAAAGAAGGTGCAAAGAACATACACTGAGAAAAAGTTTCTTCAGTATGTGGTGCCAGGAAAACTGAATATCCATATGCCCAAGAATGAAACTAGACCTGTATTTCTCACCATATATGAAAATCAAATCAAAATATATGAAAGACATAAATCTAAGGCTTCAAATCATGAAACTTTTACAAGAAAATTTGGGAAACATCTCCAGGACATTGGTCTAGGCAAACCTTTTTCGAGCAATACTCCGCAAATTAGCCAACCAAAACAAAAATGGAAAATGGGGTCACATCAAGTTAAAAAAAGCTTCTGTACAACAAAGGTAACAATCTACAAAGTGGAGAGGCCAGCCACAGAATGGAAGAAAATATGTGCAAACTACCTATCTGACGATGAATTAATAGCCAGAATATATAAGGAGCTCAAAAAACTCTGTAGAAAAAAAAAAATCAAATAATCTGATCAAAAATGGGCAAAAGATCTTAAAGGACATGTTTCATAAGAAGGCACAAATGGCAAACAGACCTACAAAATGGTGGTCAAAATCACTGATCAGAGAAATGCAAATCAAAATCACAATGAGATATTATTTCACTTCAGTTAAGGTAACTTTTATTCAAAAGACAGGCAATGACAAATGGTAGAGAGGATGTGGAGAAAAGAGAACCATCATACACTGCTGGTCATAATATGAATTAGTACAACCACTATGGAGAATAGTTTGGAGGTTCCTCAGAAAACTAAAAATTGTGCTACTATAAGATTTAGCAAATCCACTGCTCAAAATATTTTTAAAAATCATTATAACAATTTATATATCCAAAAGAAATGAAATCAGTCTATCAAAATGATATCCATATGCCTATATTTGTTTGCAGTACTGTTTACAACAGTTAAGATTTGTAAATCTAAGTGCCCATCAACTGATGAATGGATATAGAAAATTTGTCACATTTACACATGGAGTTTTATTCAGCCGTTTAAAAAAATGCTAGTTATTTACAACAGCATGAATGAAACTGGGGGTCATTATGATAAGTTAAATACACCTGGCACAGAAAGAAAAACATTGCATGTTTCCACTTATTTGTGGGATATGAAAATCAAAAGAATTGAACTGATGGTCATAAAGAGTAGTAGGGTGGTTACCAGAGGCTTGGAAGTGTATTGGGGGTCTGGGTGGGGGAGGTAGGGATGGATAATGGGTATAAAATATAGTTAGAAAGAATGAATTAGACCTACTATTTTTTTTTCTTTTTTTTTTTTGAGATGGAGTCTCGCTCTGTTGCCCAGGCTGGAGTACAGTGGCCGGATCTCAGCTCACTGCAAGCTCCGCCTCCCGGGTTTATGCCATTCTCCTGCCTCAGCCTCCCGAGTAGCTGGGACTACAGGCGCCCACCACCTTGGCTAGTTTTTTGTATTTTTTTTTTTTTTAGTAGAGACGGGGTTTCACCGTGTTAGCCAGGATGGTCTCGATCTCCTGACCTCATGATCCACCCGTCTCGGCCTCCCAAAGTGCTGAGATTACAGGCTTGAGCCACCGCGCCCGGCCCCTACTATTTAATAGCACAACAGGGTGTCTATAATCAATAATAATTTAACTGTACATTTTAAAATAACTTAAAGAGTGTAATTGGATTGCTTGTAACAAAGGATAAATGCTTGAGGGAATGAATATCCAATTCCCCATGATGTACTTATTTCACATTGCAGGCTGTATCAAAACATCTCATGTACTTCATAAATATATGCACCTACCATGTACCCACAAAATTAAGAATAAAAAATGTATACTACCCAATGTGATCTGCAAATTCAATGCAATCCTTATCAAAATTCCGAATGTATTTTACATAGAAATAGAAAAAAATTGAAAATCCATGTGAAACTACAAAAGTCCCTCAATAGCCAACATCACATTTCTGAGCAAAAAGAACAAAGCTGGAAGCATACTATTACCTGAGTTTAAAATATATTACAAAGTGACAATAATCAAGACAGTATGGCACTTGCATAAGAATAGACACATAGACCAATGGAACAGTATAGAGACAGCAGAAATACACCAAGGCATACATGATCAACTGGTCTTTGACAAGGTAGCTAAGAATACACAATGGAGAAAAGATAGTCTTTTCAACAAATGGTCTTGGAAAAGTTGGATGTCCACATGCAAAAGAATAAAATTGGGCCCTTATTTTAAACCATAAATAAAAACGGCCACAACATGATTTAAAGACATAAGCCTGAGGTCAGAAACATTACAATTTAGAGAAGAAAACACAGTAGAAAAAGCTTCTTGACGTTGGCTTTAGTAGTGATTTCTTTAATATCACATTAAAGGCATAAGCAACAAAAGCAAAAATAAACAAGTGACATTACATCCAACAACAAAGTTTCTTCACAAAAATATACAACTAAATTTTGATACAAAACTCTAGTTAGCATCGGACTCTACAGGTTTAAGGGCAAAGTCCTCTACAGTGTTAAGATGCCAGTCACATTTCACTGGTTCCCAGGCCACCTGCACTTTTGACCAAGTAGCTATAAATTCAGAGATTTCCCACTATGCTCATAAGTTCAATAATTTACTCAATTGACTCACAGAACTCAGGGAAAGTGCTATACTTATGATGACAGCTTTATTATGAAAGACACACAGAGAGAGAAGTCTGAAAGGGTCCTAGACATATATATTTTTATCTTCTCCCTATGGAATTAGAGTGTATCACCCTGTAGCATATCAATGTATTTATCAACCAGGAAGCTCAAATGAGCTTTGAGTCCAAGGTTTTTGTTAGAATTTCCTTTATAAAAAATTTTTGTATTTTGTGTGGGGACATAGTAGATACATATATATTTATGAGGTACATGAGATATTTTGATACTGTCATGCAATGCATAATAATTACATCATAGAAAATTAAGCATCCATACACTTAATCATTTAACCTTTCTGTTACAAAAAATAATCCAATTATATTATTTTAGTTACTTTGAAATATACAATTAAATTATTAGTGAATATAGTCACCCTTTTGTGCTATCAAATAGTAGATTCATTATTTCTACTTTTTATTGTACCTATTGAACATCCTTATTTCCTCCCCACCCCTAACTACACTTTCCAACCTCTAGTAGCCATGCTTCTACTCTCTATCTTCTTCAGTTCAATTGTTTTGATTTTTAGATCTCACAAATAAGTGACAACATAAGCTGTTTGTTTTTCTGGGCCTCTCTTATTTTACCTAACATAGTGACCTCCATTTTCATCTATGTTGCTGCAAATAACTAGATCTCATTTTTTTATGGTAGAATATTACTCCATTGTATATAAGTACAACACTTTTTTAAAAATCTATTTATCTGTTGGTGGTCATTTAGGTTGCTTCCATATCTTAGCTATTGTGAAGAGTGCTGAAATAAACATGGAAGTATGGATATCTTTTGATGTACTAATTTCTTTTCTTTTGTGGCTATACCCAGTAGTGGGATTGCTGTATCATATGGTAATTCTATTTTTAGTTTTAGAGGAACTTCCAAACTATTCTTCATAGTGGTTGTACTAATATGTATTCCGACCAACAGTGTATGAGGGTTCTCCTTTCTCCACATCCTTTCCAGCATTTGGTATTGCTCGTCTTCTGAATAAAAGCCATCTTAAATGGAGAGAGATAATATCTATTGTGGTTTTGATTTGCATTTCCCACCAGGCGCCATGCAGCATGGGGAGTCTGCACCTACATTTCTCTAATGAGCAATGATTTTGAGAGCCTTTTTGTATGCCATTTGTGTCTTCTTTTGAGAAATATCATTTAAAATCTTTTGTCCATTTTTGATCAGATTACTAAATGTTTTCCTATAGAGTTGTTTGAGCTCTTTATATGTTCTGATTATAAATCCAATGTCAGTTAGGTAGTTTGCAAATATTTTCATCTATTCTGTGGTTTGCCTCTCCACTTTATTGATTGTTTCCTTTGTTGTACAGAAGCTTTTTAACTTGAAGTGATTTCATTTGTTTATTATTATTTTGGTTACCTGTGCTTTTGGGGTATTGCTCAATAAATTTTTGTCTATCCCAGTATCCTTGAGAGTTTCTTCAATGTTTTCCTGTAGTGATTTTGTAGTTTAATATCTTAGATTTAAGACTCTAAGATATTTTGATTTGACTTTTGTATATGGAGAGAGATAGAGGTCAAGTTTCATTATTCCACATATTAATATCCAGTTTTCCCAACACTATTTACTGAAGAGACTCTCCTTTATTTAGTATATGTTCTTGCCATTTTTTTTGAAAATGAACTCACTTTAGGTATATAGATTTTTTTCCTTGTTTTCTATTCTATTCCATTTGTTTATGTGTCTGCTTTTATGCCAGGACCGTGCTGTTTGGCTTATTATAGCTCTGTAGTATAATTTGAAGTCAAGCAATGTGATTCTTCCAGTTTTGCTTGTTTTGCTCCAGTTAACTTTGACTATAGTGGTTGTTCCAAATATCATTCTCATTTGTTTCCAGACATTTTTCAATTCCGTTTTCAATTTCTTCACTGATCCAGTGGTCATTCAGGAGCATACTTCTAAATTGCCATGTGTTTGTATAGTTTCCAAAATTCCTCTCAGTGTGGCTTGCCAAGAAATTCGAGTTCTGACCAGTAGGATGGGTGATTCTTTTATGACTAGCTCTGGTCCAAATGTTCCCTCCACGCACAGGCACTGGCTAAGTCCATCATTCCTTCTCTACTACTGACAGGGCAGCACTGACATCAATGTAATGTCTTCCAGTTACTGTAGTCTCCTTCCTTCATGTGCAGACTCTCCATGCTGCATGGCCCCTGGTGGGAAATGAGGGACTGGTAGCATTACAAATTCAAAACTGTCTGTCTGACCCTCCTCAATGCCTGTTTCAACAATATGAAATTAAAATCAGGTACTGTGATTACTCACCTGGATTTTTTGTTCTCATGATGGTGCTTTTCCATGTGTAGATAGTTATGTAGAATATAATAAATTCCTCTTCAAAAGTTTTAGCCTGTAAATTGTTAAATAGAGTAAGTTCAGAGATCCTCTCCAAGGAACCAGTGTATCAGTATGTTCACCTCCCCTGTTCTTTATTCTTCATTTTAAAGTTTAACATCCTCATTCTCTTCATCTTCGTGCCCCTAGTTTCAGAAAATAAGAAAAAAAAAAAAAAAAAAAAAAAAAAAACCTCCTATCCTCTATCACCTGCTCCATCCTGAGTCACCCCTGGTTACACTTGCTCTGACCTGAGTCATCCTGAGTCACCTGTTCTGTAACTGCCCTTCCTGCCAAACTGCTCACCCCCAGCACTGTGATTCATACCCCTGCTCTATTAAAATAGCCAATCAGAATTAACTTAGACTGTGTGGTCCAACCCTCACCAATAGGAGAACAACACAGCAGTAAAGGAATAAAAACTCCATCCCCTCTCTTGTTCAGGTGTGCTCTCACCATTGCTCCATCTGCGAGTTGCACCCTTCTATAGAAGTAAGAATTACCTTGCTGAGAAAATTAAATTTATGCTCGAGTGCCATTTCTTTTGCGGCACTGAAAATTTATTTATAACAGTTGCTAAAATTTGGTATTCCTAAGTGAAGTATGAATGTAGTAGGTTTTCATTCCTCCATCTTGCTACACCCTCATTTACTAGGATATTATTACATAAGCATGTTTAATTAAATCATTGGTCATGTAATTAAACTTAATCTGTAATCCCCTTTCCCTTTCCTTGGAGGGTGGCAAGTAAAATAGTCATCTCTCTAAACATGTGCTTGGTCTTGCTGGGGTGTCCTGCCATTATCCTGAGACATTTTGTTAGTATAAACTACCTGGGGACTACCCTGGATCACCTCATTAGCATAAACTATCAGGACCCACCATGTATCACAAAGAACTTCTATCACTCAGGAAATTCTAAAGATCTAGAGTTTCCTTACTAAGAACCTGAAATATTTGCCAGTTATCTTCCTCATTTATACAAGAAATGTATGGATGTTTCAGTATTAGAAAATCTACAGATAGGATTCACCAAAATAATAGCTCTAAATAGGAAAATTTATAAAATTGTGTTCATAGATTTTTAGATACTGACAAAGACTTTTGTCAGATTCAATACATATTCACTCTAATAACTCTTGGCAAAATAGGAATGGATGGCATATATCCACATAAATATGCACTTATGTATATGATCTCTAAACTTAACTTGTGATTTTAATCCAATCCAGTTAGCTTTCACATTGAGCTAGATAAATTGATCTCAAAATTTATATGGAAAAAAAGTGTTGGGATGCAGATTCAAGTATCTTTGTGCATACATTTGACTTTTGAAAGCATGTTTTTGTGCCATACATTTAAAAATAAAATTAAAGCAATAAGAATAAAAAGTGGAGAAAACTAGTAGTACAGAAAGGAAACTGAAAACAGTGAACCTAATAGTATTTCCAATTCTATTAGTCCATTTTTATGCTGTTGATAAAGACATACTGGAGACTGGGCAATTTATAAAAGAGGTTTAATTGGACTTACAGCTCCACGTGGCTGGAGAAGCCTCACGATCAAGGTGGAAGGCAAGGAGGAGCAAGTCACATGTTACCTGAATGGCAGCAGACAAAGAGAGGGCTTGGGCAGAGAAATTTCCTTTTTTTAAAGCCACGAGATCTTGAGACACTTATTTACTATTAGGAGAAGAGCATGGGCAAAGACCTGCCCCCATGATTCAATCTTCTGCCACTGGGTCCCTCCCACACATGTGGGAATTATGGGATCTACAAGATGAGATTTGGGTGGGGACAAAGAGCCAACCGATATCACCAATGGATATTATATTTACACTGAAGAGAAAGAGATAGTTAATAGGAAATAACACATGCATTCAATCAATGACTCTATAACATTGAGCTTGGGTAGGGGCAGAAGGGGAAATAATTTCAAGCAATGTATATTCTCTTAAGTGGTTTGCTTACCTTTCAAATTATATTATGTACAAAAATCCCTGAGGCAAAATACCAGATGGAAGGAATCACAGCAACAATACTTTCTGATTTAGTATTTTTAGGTGGGGATCAGAAATATGTAATTTTATAACCACCTGTGGGATTCCCTGATTTTGGTCCACTGAATGTTCAGGGAAAACTTTTTTATCCCTACACTTCTTGAGACTATGAAAGGACATAATAAATATTTAATACAATTGTTTCCTAAATGCAATATTTTTAACAACAAAGTTTTCTGATTTACAAATATAAAAGCTACAAGATGAGTTATTTATTTATTTATAGGAGGGGCTACTTATTTTTGTCAGTGATAGTCTGTTTTTGTCATATATGCACATATAATAATGAGTTGGGTAGTCTTGGACTAACAGGATCTATTAAATAAATGTATCACAAAATAGCACACACTCAATATGTTCACTCCCAATATGCCTTGTACCTCCAAGTACAAAGAAAGCCTTTGGGAACAATGTAAGCTCCATTTGTCTACGGATTTCCTGGCTTTAGGTAGGGCACTTTTTAAGGCATTCATTTAAAAGACTTTCAATTGGTTTGAGAAGAGGGGCTTCTGTATGGAAGTGTGACAAATTATTATAACCATGATTGCTTAAGACAACATGAATTTATTATCTTCTAACTCTGGAGGTCAGACTCTAACTTTGACTGTCTTGCCTCCCTTTTCTGTATTTAAGGATCCCTGTGATTACATAATCCACGATAATCTACCTATCTTGAGATCTTTAATCACATTTTTAAAGTCACCTTTGTCTTATAAAGCAGCTATTCACAGGTTCTGGAAATTAAATTATGCACATATTTGGGAGGAGTGAGGACATTATTCTTCCTACCAAATGAAATTGAATTATGTAATTATTCATTAGACAATGCGGGACCCAGAAAATTACTGCAAAGCAAAGTTATCAGAATGTGGTTTGTGCATTATTTGCTTTAACAAAAAGAAAGAAAAAGAAAAAAAAATAGAACTTGGCTTCAAATTTAACTTAGAATACTTTATGAATAAATTCTAGGTAACACATTATCCTTGGTGAAAACTAACATAATACATTATTTGGAGATTTCTATTTGTCTTTGTATTTTGTGGGTCAGTTATATCAAATAACTGCACCCTTAAGTGAAGAGTCAAACTTAGATATGAGCTTTTTGTGAATTTTAGTATGTCATTTAGTGACAAATATGAGAGTTCTTTGATGAAATGGCATTAAAGTATAAGTAAGGGATTCTATTGCCCATATAAATTATGATTGGGGCCAGTTTAATTTTTTCTGGGGTTACATATGAATAAGAAAATAGGTGTTAGCATTTTTATGAGGTCACAAAGTGTCTGTTGTTGAGTAATGACTATGAATAAGTATTCTATCAACAGAATTTTAATCATCCTCCTGTTCTACTTTGAAGGAATCGCTTTGGTAATGGATAGGTACTTACTACTTATCATGTCATTGCAGGACTCACTTCAAAACACAGTTGACCATTTAACAGCCAGCTTATATTTTAATTCATTTTATATTAAAAATTAGATTATCTCCTTGCTACCTTTTTGTCATGAATTCCTTGGTATGATTGACACAACTGTGTAATGAGTAAAATACAATGTGATAAACACACATCAGACAGAACAATAATTAATAAAGTAGGATTACTATATCATATGTTTTTGTATGTGAAATATCGTATTATATTACAAATACTGTATTATATTATGAACTGTAAATCCTACTTTATCTGTTGGTGTGCTGGAAGACGGTGTGAAAGCAGTCAGGTAAAGAAAAATAGGAAGTGAGTTCTATGACTATAGCACCTAGAGAGGATAGGTTTTCTCTACAAGAGCTGCCTCAGATGCAGAGTTAGGTACTAAGGAACTTTTTTAGAGAGACCTTCACTACCTAATACAATTCAGACTAAAATAACTGATAATTACATTTAAACTTGCAGAATGAGGATATAGAATATTAGCTACAGAAGGAGGCTGAAAACATATGAAATAATTATGGTAAGAAAAAGATTTCAACTAGTTACTGAAGGAAAGAACAGCATTTCACTTACCTGGAGACCTTGTACCTGTCTTCAAATATTCTTTGCCTATTGCTTTACAGAATCAATCTTGATGAATCAACATGGAGTAATAAAAAGAACATGGGTTCTGGATTCAGACAGCACTGATGTGATTCCTGGTTCTGTTACTCATACCACAAAGCCTTCTGAAACTTTCTAAGGCTCAGTTCCCTGTGCTTTACTACAGGAATGATTTTACCCACATTACAGATTACTGTGAGGATTGACTTACATGTATAAAATATGTAAGATTATCTGGCAAAGAGGGAGTAGAGGGCTGAAACAATTACAACTATTTGAATTATCTTTTCCTCACAACTAGCTTCTTCAGTTTGATTTTTAAGCATGTTTGTGCTTTTTTTCATTCTGAAGACATTTTCTCTAGTTTGTGATCTCCCTAGGAGTTATATTATTTCTTTTATACCTTTCATTACTGAGATCCTCATAAGATTATTCTTCCTCTTTATCATCGTCTCCTTATCCTTTGAAATCTGTAGCTTGCTCTCATCTTGCAAAATCTGCTGGAGGTCTGTTGCCATGCCTATTTATCCACTTTCTTTCTTATACTACTCCCTTCCTCATCAAAGTCTCTCTGTCTTTGGCTTCCCTAAGTCTATTTTCTTTTGATCATCTGCAGGTCTAACTGCATATTTTCAAACCCCATGCCAGACTCACTTTCTTCTAACCCTAAGGAACTCATTGCTTAACAATATGCACAAGATCTTTTCCAAGTTTCTCTCTGAGCACTTTTCTTGGATTAATCTATTCCCACAGTTTTGGATAACGTGAGTATGCATCAGTTGTAAATGCTATCTCTGACTCAGTAGATTTCAAACTTATATATCAGGTTTGGCTGAATATGAGCCATGGGTCTTCAGACAACTTTATGTATCCAGTGTATTCAAAATCAAATTTTGTTGGCTCCCAAAAATTGATCCTTCTCTTGGGTCCTTCTTTGTATTTAATAGCTTCATCATTCTTTGAATTATTTTAAGTAGAGTTCTTTAATAATTTTAATCATTTTTTTTTCCTCAATAGGGACTTCATAAGTTTCCCAAGTAGCTGGGACCACAGGCATGTGCCACCATGACTGGCTAATTTTTGTGTTTTTAGTGGTGATTGGACTTCATCTTATTCCCCAGGCTGGTCTCAAACTCCTGGCCTCAAGTGACTCACCCTCCTCAGCCTCCTAAAGGGCTGGAAGTACAGACATGAGCCACCATGCCAGGCCAAACTTCAAGAATTCTTGACATTTCTCAGCTTTGAACTGGTCTCTCTGATTTCAGTTACTCTTCTCAAAATCCTTTAGAGTTGTTCAAGTAAAATTCTTTAGTGAAACATCCAGTGGCTTCTATGGTCTGATTTTGTCAGTCTCATGTCAAAATTTTTCCCAGGCATCCTACGTACAAGTAATATAGAAATTCTATCCATTCCTCAACCAATCCATCTGCTCTTTTTGTTTTAACTTCCATTACCTACTCATATTTTTACCACTACCTGAGAGTCCTTCCTTCTTCCCTTTCTTTTTCCAGCTATTACAATACAAATTGGCCTTAGAAGTCATTCAGGAAATTGTTATGCTTTTATGAAATACTCTGTTAAGATTAGTTGCTATTTTTTTAAATAGTCACCAGGCATATTGTTGTTTTAACTCATTTTTGTATATTTTTTCAGCTTACATGATAGATCACTTAATTATTTGTGACTGTCCTCTACTAGACCACAAAGTCAGAGAGTTTTATTTCACCCCTTCCATCAATAAACTATGCAATGCTTGAATATAAACATTCAAAAACTGTTTAATGAAGGATATAAAATTTAAAAAGCCTTAGATCTAATTATATGATTTGGTTAGAGTAAATATAATCTTTGATAATTCAGGAAACAGTCACATGGAGTTAGGAGGGAGGACAAGAACATCTGCCTAGAAAGTCAGACAACTTAAATAATGTTTGATAATCAATGAAGTGACAGATGTTGTAACCTAACTGTTCTCTTATTTTGGAACAAGATATGGTCATAATACTTTTTTTAATATTAAAAATATATGTTAATGATACTCTCTATTAAAGCTATGCAAATGTTAAAATATAAACACAGAAGCTAATTAATTTCATATGTTATAATTGAAAAGAAATCTAATAGCAGTACTTAAATATCAATGGTTAATATATGCAAATAGTAGATACGTTTTGAAAGATGTGGCTATAGACATTAAACTTAGGATAGCTTAAAATTTTACCGTGATTTAAAACAAGAAAGGTCAATGTATTAGACTGAAGTGACTTAGTTCCAAAGTATGCATTTTATGGAGCACAAGGTTCACAAAATCCCCTTTAGAATGTTATAGATTTAAAAATCATTCACCTTTATTTTACTATAAATTACTATAGAATATTATTGATAAGATATTCTATTTCATTTTAACAGACAAGCCTTCAATATATAAACATCTTTTAAGTAAAATGGGTTAAAATGAGTACTTTAAAAAATTGTATGCCTTTTTATTCTTATCAACAATCATATCCTTTTTATTTTTCTTTCATTTTCAAAACAATAGGAAAAAAGGTTTGCCTCCATTGTGTTACAAATATCTTATTCTTTAACCTCTTAATATATATTCTTTCCCTATTTGAGATTGACAAGAATATTGAGACTTAGCTTGTCCAGGAAAAAATAATAGTGTGCTAGCCTTTGGTTCTTGGGTATTACCATCATTGCTTTTGCTTCTTCTAATGCTCACTGACACTCCGGAGTCTTCCCTAGGTCTTTTGGTCACTTCAAGCTTCTGGCCTATCAAGCTCACAAGTGGACTCACAGACTGGCATCTGGCTCTTTGCTTATGTTTTCACCTATCAAGGATCTATTTACTTACTTTCTCTGCATCTCTTCAAAGGAATCCACAGTCTTAGAGTCTGGCAATGCTCCCATGTTAGGTGGCAGATTATAGTGGTTGTTTTATCATGGACCTAAATGCTCCTACTTACTTCCAATAATCATTAATTTGTTACCTTTTTTAGACTCCTTTTCTCCCTCTTCCTCTGTCCCACTTACATATTGCCAGGGCAAGTAGGTACAGGTAAGAATAATCAGTTGCAGCATTAGATTCTCTGATGTATGAACTCTTTCCAAAATTCAATTTGCAAGCCTAAGATTTTGAAAAATACTTTAGGGATTTTTCTTAAAAATATCTCCTGAAATACGTATTTTAAAAATTATTCCATCTAATGGGAGGGGATGGTAACTTGGTTTTTATCTCAGTTATGTCATATGAATTGTTCAATCCTCTCCAGCAGAGCAATGTTCAACAAATTTTTATTATGGGTCTCAACTCCCTCCCCATCTTCACATATTTTCAGTAGACACTTTATCATTCTAACAGCATATTAAGATGGGATATTGGATTACTCTTGCCTCAGCAGTTTCCTTGCAGGTGTCCTGAGGATGAGTATGCTATCAAACATCCTGAAAGTCTGTAAATAGAAACCAGTGAATTAAATACCTTTATATGTCTCATTTTGCCCTATATTGCAAGGATATTAGCCCTTCAACATTATGTTTTCCTTATTTTTGGAAATGACTAGCTATTTCATCTTGTTCTATTTTTCCAATTTAATAACTGGAAGACTATGGCAATGGGGTAAGGAGAGTATTTAGTTCTTCTAGGGCAAGATTGGAGTCAATGTTACCCTTAAATCAGTCACTGCCCATCCCTAATCTGAATGATACAGCAAGTGAAATTAGGGACGCCCCTTTTGCGTCTTCATAATCATTCTTTATATCTTAAATATACTTTAATACACTTTCATTTGTTCTTGGGTGACTGTTCAGAATGCTAACTCTCCTGAGTAGCTGGAATTACAGGAAAGAGTCACCATACCTGGCCAATTTTTGTATTTTTAATGGAGACAGGGTTTAACCATGTTGGCCAGGCTAGTCTCAAACTCCTGATCTCAGGTAGTCTGCCCGCCTCAGCCTCCCAAAGTACTGGGATTACAGGTGTGAGCCACCATGGAGGCAGAGGCAGGAGAATCACTTGAACCCGGGAGGCAGAGGTTACAGTGAGCTGAGATCGTGCCACTGCACTCCAGCCTGGGCAACAGTGCGAGACTCCATCTCAGACAAAAAAAAAAAAAATTGCTGACTCTCACATTGCTTGTGCTCTTCCTTTGCCAAACTCCTGGTCTAAAGTGCTTAGGTATTCATACAAACCTACTAGTCATCAAATAAATATGGAAAACATCCCACATATAATATCCCTTTTATGGAGTTTTATTACATACATTAGAATAAGAAATCCTCTAAACAAACCTGTGGTAAAGAAATCTGCTTAACTTTGTTTTGCACTCTCTCTCTTTCTGAAAGTTACTTTATCCTAGCATTTTTTGTTTTCTAAATAATATCTCATCAAACTATGATTCTATAGAACAAATTCTAAGAAATACTGCATCAATAGTAAATTGAGAGGATTAATTTAGAGGAAAGAAAAATTTGGGACAGACAATGGAAAAATGAAGACTATAGCAGAGTAGTCTGATCAGCTAAAAAAACTCACACATTCAACTCTTCCATCCTTTTCTTTATTTTTTTTATTTTTTTATTTTTTATTATTATTATACTTTAAGTTCTAGGGTACATGTGCATAATGTGCAGGTTTGTTACATACGTATACTTGTGCCATGTTGCTGTGCTGCACCCA
>NW_012099054.1:214053-214774 GCF_000951045.1 Mandrillus leucophaeus
GAAATACGTATTTTAAAAATTATTCCATCTAATGGGAGGGGATGGTAACTTGGTTTTTATCTCAGTTATGTCATATGAATTGTTCAATCCTCTCCAGCAGAGCAATGTTCAACAAATTTTTATTATGGGTCTCAACTCCCTCCCCATCTTCACATATTTTCAGTAGACACTTTATCATTCTAACAGCATATTAAGATGGGATATTGGATTACTCTTGCCTCAGCAGTTTCCTTGCAGGTGTCCTGAGGATGAGTATGCTATCAAACATCCTGGAAGTCTGTAAATAGAAACCAGTGAATTAAATACCTTTATATGTCTCATTTTGCCCTATATTGCAAGGATATTAGCCCTTCAACATTATGTTTTCCTTATTTTTGGAAATGACTAGCTATTTCATCTTGTTCTATTTTTCCAATTTAATAACTGGAAGACTATGGCAATGGGGTAAGGAGAGTATTTAGTTCTTCTAGGGCAAGATTGGAGTCAATGTTACCCTTAAATCAGTCACTGCCCATCCCTAATCTGAATGATACAGCAAGTGAAATTAGGGACGCCCCTTTTGCGTCTTCATAATCATTCTTTATATCTTAAATATACTTTAATACACTTTCATTTGTTCTTGGGTGACTGTTCAGAATGCTAACTCTCCTGAGTAGCTGGAATTACAGGAAAGAGTCACCATACCTGGCCAATTTTTGTATTTTTAATGGAGACAGGGTTT
>NW_012099054.1:216052-226613 GCF_000951045.1 Mandrillus leucophaeus
AACCTGTATTAATTCATGGATTACTTTCATTTTTAACAGCAACTTAAAGCAAGAAAAAATTTACTTGATTGTATCTGTTTATCCCATACTGTACTGTCATAGTTGCTCATATATAAAAGCATGATATGTTATTAATCAAACTACTTCGGGAAATAAAAAATGTGTGAAATAGAAATAAAAATTTTGAAGACAAAAGGACATGTAATTTATTATTTTAATAGAATTATTTAAATGCTTTCTAAACTTTCTTGTTTCAAATTGTAAAGTTACTCTTACTGAGCTTCTGAGCAATTGATCTGTGGCCTTCAAATTTTATCCTATTATGTCATCTTAAACATGTACATTACAAGGTCATCCTTTTTGGTGATGCTTATTAGTTCCATCTCTTTGCGGAACAATCCATTATAATGAACTCATGCTATCATTTCACCTTCAACTCCCAAGGACTGTCTGCTTTATGAACTCTGCTTTGAAGCTAACACCTTCATTTCCTTCTGTTTTTTTTTTTCCCTAATCAAATTCTAAACTTAATTTAAAGTAGCAAAGAAAGATTAAGCTACTTGCATTTTAATTTTAATTCTCATTAATATTTTCATTTTTTAAATAGTTGCTTGTTCAAAGTAACTGAAATTTTGGACAATGGCAATCTTCCAGGGGGAAAGCAGAGTGATTCTTTTCCAATTAATTTTTATTTTTCATTACTGTCTCTTCAGGATTATGTCTCATCTTTGTGTAGTCTAGGGAACAATGCTGTAGTTAATATGTGATTTAAGGTGTTTATGCTGACTGCTTAATGAAAAAGTAACTTTTGAGTTAAGTATTAAAATATGTACTGTTATATAACATTTAAAAGGCTCCACAAGTATAGTTTGCAAGTTATTCCTCAATACACTACCATGAACTTTGCAATCTGCGATAACTTCCTTTCTTTCCATACGTTTTAATTCAATTTAATCCATCAGACACAAAATAAATTTACTCTGGCTACTGTCATGCTTTTCTTTTGGTGCAGGGATATCAGAAGTACTTAAATCTACTGCTGCCTCTAAAGCTCTCCAGGTTATAAAAAATAGATTGATGTGTAAATAAATAATTGCAATTTTATATAATGAGTTCTAAAACAGATACATAAATTTAATATGGGATCACAGAATTGGAAAACCCAATACCACTTTCCCTCAGGAATATATATCAAGAAGAGGTCACCATAGACCTAAGACTTGAAGAAAATTCCATGTTATTTACAATCTTCTGACTCACTTCAAATATTCTGCAGAATCTAGACCCACCATAACATGTGTTAGTGGACATGGATGACATTCAGTAGAGAACTTATGTTTCAGAACAGTTACAGATAATGAAAGATTATTCATTAGAACTCTAAGAGCAAACAACTTATAAAACTAGTAATGAAAAAATACTTTTTCCCTATACATGTCTAAAATAAAATCTGTTTTATATTTCACATTTTAAAATGACAACTGTATATCTTCATCACTTTCAAACATTATGCCAAAGTCTTAGAGCACTTCTAACTTAGACAAGAAAGTTTGATTTTCTGAATCATCACTGTGATTACCATTATAATATCAAATTAAGGAATTCTATCATTTAGTTATATTTGATTGGATAATAATATAATTTTTATATTATGACAGCTTTAGAAATTCATATAAATCTGTTAAATCTTTTTCATTCTAAAAGACTATGACTGTTTTCATGTAAAATACAAGATATATATTATAAAATTTAAATGAATTAAACAAAATATTTCTCTCATAATACTGGTCTTAAGAAACACTATCTTTGAGGCAAATTCACAGAAAAATTTTCTGTACTCAATTATGTATTGTTCCTGAACATATCATGTGGACTTATTTATCCTTAGTATCTTTAGGTATATTCTTTCTTCTTCTGGAAATTTCTCACCATCAAGTATCTTTAGATATATTTTTTCTTCTTGTGTAAAGTTCTCACCATCAATCCATCAGCTAAAGTCTTGCCTATTTTTCAAGTTTTCATTAAATATAGCTCTGTTTGGAAAGCCAAGAGCTTGAGCATCTCCTCCTTCCATTGTTAATCACTATCTATATGATACTTCCTCTGAAACTTGCTCTTATTTCTCTTTGTACTTTCTCACTTTTTATTGTGATTTGCTTACAAATTTACCTCATCTTGTTTTGTTTGTGTTTCTATTACTATCAACTAGCACAATACTGATACATTATAGGTACTAATATTTCAACAGAAGAGTGGAGGGCACAGTACAGAGAGTATAAATTAAATGTAAATTAGGCCGGGCGCGGTGGCTCAAGCCTGTAATCCCAGCACTTTGGGAGGCCGAGACGGGCGGATCATGAGGTCAGGAGATCGAGACCATCCTGGCTAACACGGTGAAACCCCGTCTCTACTAAAAAATACAAAAAAACTAGCCAGGCGAGGTGGCGGGCGCCTCTAGTCCCAGCTACCCAGGAGGCTGAGGCAGGAGAATGGCGTGAATTCGGGAGGCGGAGCTTGCAGTGAGCTGAGATCCGGCCACTGCACTCCAGCCTGGGCGACAGAGCAAGACTCCATCTCAAAACAACAACAACAACAAAAAACAAATAAATTAAATGTAAATTATTAGAAGTAACACTGTAAGGGCCGTTCAGATTAGAGGCTTCAATAATTCAAGGTAGACTTTACAAATGCCAGTCACTGGTGTATGTCTGTATGGTTATGTATCATTTTATCCTAGCTTTATGTTCTCCATTCATTGAATTATGAAATGTATATTTCTTGTTCCAATGTTATGCTTAAAAAGAATTTTATAGTTCCAATGTGGCTTCTTGTGTCTTTTTCATAAAATGAACAATATATGCTAGTAGGAGAAGTTAAGTTCAGTTCCATTAACAGGGATTTTATAGTAAATTAAATCTATCTATATTTTGTTTTATTACAAGTGAAACTCAAAAACAATTCTTGCTTGCGTGACATGTGTATATTAGAAACATGCAGTTTCTCTCTTACATTTTAAGGTAGTGATGCTTGTTTGTAGATTCTATAGTAAAAAGCAATATAACTGAATGTATCAAGAGTTTCAGTTCTCCATTGTTTAGGGACATTTCATCTTGTGTTTCCTTCATTTTTACTTCTACCCCATATCAATACCAAATTGCTAGCAAAGCAGGATCCAAAAGCAAAACTTTTCAAGGGTAATCCCATTGAGCTATTCCCCAGTGTTGACAAATTAGTATTGTTCACTCACTCATGTATTTCTTCATTCAGAAAATTAATATACCATTACAATATCAATGTGGTTACAATCTAGTAGAATAAGGAAAGAAAATATGTTGGATGCCGTGTTAGAAATACGTGTGATACACTCTATTAGTTTGTTGTTCCACTGCTAATAAAGACATACCTGAGACTGGATAATTTATAAAGGAAAAGAGGTTTAATAAACTTGCATTTGCACATGGCTGAGGAGGCCTCAAAATCATGGCAGAAGATAAAGGAGGAACAAAGGCAAACCTTACATGGCTGCACACAAGACAGCATGTGGAGGGCAACTGCTTTATAAAACCATCAGATCTCATGAGATTATTAACTATGACAATAGCATGGGAAAAATCCACCCCCATGATTGAATTACCTCCCCCTGGGTCCCTCCCATGACACGTGGGCATTATGGGCAATACAATTCAAGATGAGATTTGGGTGAGGATATAGCCAAAACATATTGTTCCACCCCTGAACCCTCCCAAATCTCATGTTCTCACAGATCAAAACCAATCTTTTCTTCCCAACAGTCCCCCAAAGTCTTAACTAATTTAAGCATTATCCCAAAAGTCCACAGTCCAAAGTCTCATCTGAGACAAGGCAAGTCTCTTCCACTAATGAGCCTGTAAAATCAAAAGCAAGTTAGTTACTTCCTAGAAACAATGAGGGGCACAGGCATTGGGTAAATACACCCATTCCAAATGATAGAAATTGGCCACAATGAAGGGGCTACAGGCTTCTTGCAAGTCCAAAATACAGTATGCAGTCTTTAAACCTTAAAGTTCAAAAACGATCTCCTTTGACTTCATGTCTCACATCCAGGTCACACTGATGCAAGAGGTGGGCTTCCACAACCTTAGGGAGCTCCGCCCCTGTGGATTTGCAGGGTACAGCCCTCCTCCTGACTACTTTCACAGGCTGACATTGAGTGTCTAGGTTTTCCAGGCATACAATGCAAGTTGTTGGCGAATCTACTATTGTGGGGTCTAGAGGATGGTGGCCCTCTTCTTATAGCTCCACTAGGCATACTCCACTGGTGACTCTGTGTAGGAGCTTCAACTGACCTAGTAGAGGTTCTCCATGAGGGCTCCACCCCTGCCACAAATTTCTGCCTGGACATCCAGGCACTTCCATACATCCACTGAAATCTAGGTGGAGGTTTCCAAACCTCAGTACTTTACTTTTGTGCACCTGCAAGCCTAATACCACAAGTAAGCCACCAAAGCTTGGGGCTTACACTTTCTGAAGCAAGAGTCTAAGCTGTTCATTGACCCCTTTTAGCCACGTTGGAGCTGAAGCAGCTGGAGTGCAGGGCACCATGTCCTAAGGCTGAACAGATAGGAGTGCCCTGGGCTCAGCCCAAGAGACCATATGTCCCTCCTAGGCCTCTGAGACTGTGATGGGAAGGGCTGCTGTGAAAGTCTGACATGACCTGGAGACATTTTCCCCCATTGTCTTGTTGATTAACATTCAGCTTCTTATTACTTATGTAAATTTCTGCAGCAGGCTTGAATTTCTCCCCATAAAGTTGTTTTTTCTATTGCATTAACAGGCTGCAAATTTTCCAAACTTTTATGCTCTGCTTCCTCTTGAACACTTCGTCATTTAGAAATTTTTTTCTGCCAGATACCCTGAATCATCTCTCTCAAGTTCAAAGTTCCACAGATCTCTAGGGCAGGAGCAAACTACCAGCAGTCTCTTTGCTAAAACATAACAAAAGTCACTTTGCTTCAATTCCCAACAAGTTCCTCATATCAATCTGAGATCACCTCAACCTGGACTTTATCGTCCATATCACTGTCAGCATTTTGGTCAAAGACATTCAACAAATCTCTAAGAAGTTTCAATTTTCCTACATCTTCCTGTCTTCTGAGCCCTCCAAGTCTCCAGGAAGTTCCACACTTTTCCACAGTTTTCTATCTTTTTATGAGCCCTCCAAACTGTTCCAACTTCTGCCTGCTACCTAGTTCCAAAGTCGCTTCCACATTGCCAGGTATCTTTACAGCAGCACTCTACTCTTTCAGAACCAATTTGCTGTATTAGTTGTTCACACTGCTAATAAAGACATACCTGAGACTGGATATTTATAAAGGAAAGGAGGTTTAATGAAGTCACAGTTATATATGGCTGGGGAGGCCTCACAATCATGGAGGAAGATGAAGGAAGAGCAAAGGCACATCTTCCATGGTGGCTGACAAGAGAGTGTGAAGGGGAACTGCCCTTTATAAAACCACCAGATGTCATGAGACTTATTAACTATCACAAGAACAACTTGGGAAAGTTACCCCCCTCCATAATTACATTACTTCCCATTGGGTCCCTCCCATGACACATGGGGATTATGGGAGCTACAAATCGAGATGAAATTTTGGTGAGAACACAATCAAACTATCATACAGTGAGGGTACAAGAGAGATTTACTATTTCTATTTGTGAAAGATGGGGTAAATGTGAGTAAATATTAATACCAATGACAGTTTAATAATGGTTTACAAAAGAAGTAAATGAGGACATTCCAGATCCATAATAAGATACAGTCTGTAATCATGATTCAATAACTATATGACTTCAGGGAACTCATTGTAAATGATATCAGGTTTTCACCACCATATTTCAGGATAATGTTGCTTAAACTGTAATTACTGCTCTCCAGAGGTGTTCTAACATTCTTAGCTCTGCAAGTATAGGTGTGCAGAAAAAATAACCTTTCTTTTAATTGTCTTTTTTTCATTCCATTCTGTTATTAAATGATGAGCTATAATTTTCAAAATAAACTTCACTTAGAAACTAAGGCAGAATAAGGCAAAAATAATACATATACACATGTAGGTAAATTACTCCAGTGTTACTTCATATCAGTATGTGTAACTACTTAACAATTTCCCTAGGTTGTCTAATCATAACTTTAAACCAAAAACTTCCAGACGAGAAATCGTAATTTCCAAAACCAATCTACCATTTCTTAAGTCACAAATATGGGAATCATCCTTGATTCTCCCATTTCTGGAGCCCGTGTATAATTTATTAACAAGTTCACAAGCTCTTTCTCTGAAATCTCAAATTCCTTCCACTTCTCTCTATCTTCATGGCCCTACCCTTAACCAGATATCATCTGGATAACTGTATTATCCTCACAATTGGTTTCAATGGAATAATCTTCTTATCACCATTCCTTAAAATTAATTCACACAGAAGTTAGATAACTTATTTTTAAAATATAATATTAGATGATGTTCCTTTAAAAAGTATTTAGAGGTTTCTCCATTGCTTGTCAAATTAAACTGATTACCAGGACCTATAAGATTCTCTTACATGCTGAAGGTTTCGGCTAAAGTTACAGAAGTATCCACTCACTGACTATATTCCAACTACACTGTCTTTCTCCAGGATCCTGTAGTAGCTTTTACATGTTGTGATTTTGCACTAGCTTTCACCTTATTTGAATGCTCTTTCTTAGTTTTGCCCTTGGTTGCTTTACACCCAGGGTCACTATTAACTCATCCTATTTACTCTGTTTACAAAACATAGCATGTTTTGGAACCATCTTATTTATACACTTGTTCAACTTTGTCCCTCATTATAATATAAACTATTAAAGGAAAGAGCAGGATATTTTTGTTTACCACCATGTTCCCAGCATTCTTCATGAAATCTGATAAGGGTATCAGTAAGAATATCCTTTAGTAAAGATAATATAAATATTTGCTTAGTGAAATTATGTATTAATGATGCTAAGATATTTTAGTTTGAGCTGTTTACTATTTGCCTTGTCTTACTAAATATAGTTCTATATTTCTTTCCTTCACAAATGCCTCTGTTTTATAAGGAAGATTAACTTACCTATGTAGCTAATATAGGACAGTTTCAGGTAGAAAATGTGGATTCTACTGGTAAGAGTCTAAATTTCTTGGAGACCTTTTTTTCATTTTGTTTCCTAGAATCAGACACCAGACTGTATCCTCTGGTGTCAAGCTTTGCTTCACTACTATTCTAACTTGATTTCTGAAGGCCTTGCCACTTCTGGGCCAATTCAGGAGAAGGAGCATCTACCACTTAGAGACAGGATTCCTCTCCAAGCAGTTCAGCTAAATACTTGTGCACAACTTCACCTCTTTCCATTTCAGGTCTCTTACTTACTGAGAATTTCTAGATATGTATTAGATCAGTGCAAAAGCAATTGTGGTTTTACCATTACTTTTAATGCAATTACTGCACTTACCAACCTAATAACTTTTACCCCCAATTTCCTAAAGGTCAAAAAAAGAGTAAAACTTCTTTTTGTGTTCTGCCTTCCAGAACAAAGTCATTTACCTACATGATGATCAATATAATTTAAAATCTAATTTTCAACCCCACCTAAATCTCAAGCATTCTAAATAACTTTTCCTCAAATGAATAATTTGTTGATGTCAAAATAAAATGAGAGAATACATCTCTAAACTTAACATTTTATTTGGGACTTAAAGAATTACAATTCAGGGCACACACACAGACTTGTTGGTCTTTCGTATGTCTGAAGAACAAAGAAAAGTTTGGAGTCAAAGGAATGTTACATATTGTTTTAAAAACAAAGCTTATTGTCACTAGAGAAGCTTTTGGGTGCTGGCAAGCTCTGTTGTCCAGTTGCAGTGGTAGGTAAAATTAATCTTAGAGTCACGGCAGGTCATGTTAGCAGTCACTAGGTCAAACCGGCCTTAGAGTTACAGCAGGTAGTTTCAGATGCTGGGCTTGCAGAGAATTCAATTTCTGAAGCTGTGCTTTGTGTCCTGAGTGCTTTTTCCCTGGCCTCTCAACTCTGATTTAATTGAGTATGGCAAGAATGACCCAATTCGCATATTCAACTTTCACAAATTTAAAACTGAATTAAAAATAAAACAAATTTATTCTCATTGTAGGTAAAGACATGCTAAAAAGGAATCTTTCATAATATCCTGGCTGCAGAGAATGACTAACATTTAAGCAGAACATGCATTTGGAAAGAATTGGCTTGTTAGAAATGCTGTCAAGTAAAAGATTATCAGTAGAGGTTGGTTGCAGGAGAAACAAATTCTCAGACATGCTGACTCTTTTAAGAGTTGCCTAATCAACTGGAATGAAAATTATTTCTCCTTCTCCCTCCTCATAGACTGCATTTTAAATGCACAGCAAAAATATTTTCTATAAAAATAAATGATTTACCAATTAGAAATTGCTGTATTAATGTATATTTTAGGAATTTGATGACTACTAACATTCATAATATTTTTGAGCTTGTATGTGTATTAATAATTTAATAAGAAATCTTAAATGACCTACACATTATTCTAAAACCTAGGAATGATTTGAAATCAGGAAATTCAAGTGTACACAATTAGAGTCCTTTTAAAAATAACGATGGTTGTAACATCTTCACACACTGACTTTAGACAACTCATCATAAAATGAACATATATACATTCCTATTTTTTTAATTTATGAAATTTTTTAATGAGGAAAAGGTTGGAGAACTGAACGAAGAGAATAAGTCTTTGTCTTAGTCAAGTAAAGAAGTAGATAAATTATTCTTCAAAAACGTCAAATTACTCAGATCAATATGAATTGATTCTTTTGTATTTTAAACAAAAACTTCACTGTTTCCTTTCTTATATTAACTGTTGAAATGCTTTTAAAAACTGTGGCAAATAGTAATTTGTATATTTAAATATGTATATAGTTAACAGTGAATATAAAAATGTAGAGAAATGCAGAAAAGTATTTCAAAATGAAGATTTTTTTAAAGTACGTCATTTACTAGTCTTTTTCTAAAATTAAAAAAAAAGATATTTTATCTACATCTGCAACAACAGATGTAAATATTAATAAAGATCCTCGCAGCCTCACTTCAGCTAATGCATTTGGCATTTATGTGAGTAAAAGCATACATCAGCACGAGGAGAATTTGGTTTTTCACTCACTTTGTTTAAATCTGTCATTTGTCTTTTAGCTCTTGAATCAGTGTGTAAATATAATGAACAGATTTACATGCTCAAGTGTACCAGAAGCAATAAGCAATAAGCATATATTAAAGTGAAAAAATACAATCAACTGACTATGAAATTAGCTCTTTACCCTCCCAGTTTTCACTTAATCTTTAAATAGAGACAGTCATTTGATGTATCTTTTTCCTGCTGAGTGAAAGCGTACTGCTATGTATTGGCAAATACCAGAATAAACACTGAGACACTGATTTTTTTATGTATAAATTACAATTTATTTGCAACACTTTCATGAATAACTTTATGAAATGGTTAAATTTTCTTAAGCTTTTACTAAATCAACACTAGTAGGCTTAGATGCATTTAGATGCAATCACATATTTATATAAAAAAATGAGGTGAATATAATCCATAATTACATTTTACAAAATAAATCAAATAAATAGAACCTTGATGACATTAAGTAACTTAACTTCTTTAAGTTGACTCAATTACAAACTGCCAGTAACCCATCATTTTAATCATCAATTGAACATTATTACATTTTTTTTGAAATTTTACATAATTTTATTCCATATACTTCCCTCTTGGTGATATATTTTGCATGTTTATATTATTCAACAAGTATTTTAACAAGTATTTACTAAGTACCTGTTGTATACCAGACATATTCTAAATGCTGATGATACAGCTGATACAGCTACAAAAAAGAATGCTGACTTCACAACCTTCAGTCTTTTCCCCCAAAAAACTATTCTTCTTCTAAATAAGAAGTAAATACTCCCTCCTGTTGATAAATTGCCTCCATTAAAATGTATATATATATATATTTCCCATTATGGTATTATATTTTACTACCCATCCCTCTTAAATTCTGATTATTGCAAACAAGAAATATAAGTCCATCCATATGTCTCTACTAGAGATCACCTTCCTTCAGTCTTACAAGCTCTCCTTCCAGGACTTGACCAACCAACCAAAACATTCGCCACTGCTCCTGATTCGGTACATAGTCTTTTTCTTTTTTCACTTTTATTTTAAGTTCAGGGGTACAAGTACAGGTTTGTTACATAGGTTAACTTGTGTCATGGGGGTTTGCTCTACTGATTATTTCATCAGTAGGGTATTAAGCCTAGCACCCATTAGTTATTTTTCCTGATCCTCTCCCTCCTTCCACCGTCCATCTTCTTAAAGGCTCCAGTGTGTGTTGTTCCCCTCTATGTGTCCATGTGTTCTCATTTAGCTCCCACTTATAGGTGATAACATGTGGTATCTGGTTTTTATTTCTACATTAGTTTGCTAAGGATAGTGGCTTCCAGGTCCACCCATATTTCATCAAAGGACAT
>NW_012099054.1:227408-235131 GCF_000951045.1 Mandrillus leucophaeus
AAAAAAAAAAAAAAAAAATTATCTCATTTTCTAGCTTGTCTGTTTACTTTGTTATTTGTGTGTGTGTGTGTAGAAGCTCTTTAGTTTAATTGGATCCCATTTGTCAACTTTTGCTTTTGTTGCAATTGCTGTTGGCAACTTTTTCATGATATCTTGGCCCATGCCTATACCCTGAATGATATTGCCGAGGTTGCCTACCAGAGTTTTTAGAGTTTTTGGTTTTACATTTAACTCTTCAATTCATCTTGAGTTAATTTTTGCATATACTAAAAATAAGGGGTCCAGTTTTAATCTTACACATATGGTGAACCAGTTATACCAGCACCATTTATTGAATAGGAAATCCTTTCCCCACTGTTTGTTTTCATCAAGTTTGTCGAAGATCAGATAGTTGTAGGTGTGTGGTCTTATTTCTGGGTTCTCTATTCTTCCATTGGTCCCTGTGTCTGTTTTTGTACCAGTTCCATGCTGTTTTGGTTACTATAACCTTGTAGTATAGTTTGAAGGCTGGTTGCATGATGCCTCCAGCTTTGTACTTTTTGCTCAGGATTGCCTTGGGTATTTGGGCTCTCTTTTGTCCTGTAATACCAGCTACTCGGGAGCCTGAGACAGGAGAATTGCTTGAACGTGGAGGGGCAGAGGTTGCAGTGAACCGAGATTGCACCACTGCACTCCAGGCTGGGTGACAGAGTGAGACCCCATCTCAAAAAATAAATAAATAAACAAATTTCAAAACAGAGTGGTTTTTTTTTTTTTTCTAGTTATGTAAAGAATGTCTATGGTAGTTTAATAGGAATAACATTGTGATTCAATGACTATTCTAAATTCAAGTTTTGTTTCGATTCGAAGTGAATGACTAGTCAAAATATCCAAGGTTTTCCCTTTTGGGAAAATTTATTCTTGCCATAGTATTTCAAAGCCACCCCATGCACTAAACCAACACATTTATGAACCAAGCTATGAATTCTTCCTCTTCTATTAGCTGGTCATAGGGAGCCTCCCTGTGGCATAAATGTGAGCACCCTCAGAGATTAACTACAGAGGTGATTGATGTGATTGTCCTGGACCACCTGAACATATAGCTTTCTTATGCCCTCTGGTACTTCTCAGGTGATATCCAGGATATACCACTGCAATCTTACAATGGGTTATTCAACTGTTACCAGTCTACATGACCTGTGACTTGGTGGATCTGACATTAATCAGCTCATTATGGGCAGCTCTGGCCACATGGTCATTTGTTATACCATAGTTAGACTCTCTGTATTTATCAAGGTCCAGGAAAATACCAATAGTTTTCTGAAAGTTTTGTAATTCTCTGATACACATAATGTAGTTTCATTCCAGAACACTAGTGGGAGTCACTGGAATTCCTTTATTGATGCTCTAATACCATAGGGTCATATTGCATCATATTGCTCTAAGTAGCTGGGTATTTTGTACCATAACCTGCTCATGCTATGCAACCTCTAGACTCCATTTAAAGCTGGTATTCATCCTGTCTGATCGAAAGAGTATTCCTAGTATAGAGTATGCTGCCTTCAGAACCCAGATAGGCCTACTAGGCATTGTGCAGCTTTCTTATGCTCTCTAGTATAAGGCATGCACATGCCTTGAAGGGCATGTTTCCACAAAGGCCATTAATGTACTAGCATTTCTTTCTCATCTGGGATTATTATTTTAATGCAATTGATATAGTGACGCTTCTGCAAAACATCCAGTGGTTCTAGGTCTCTAGATTATAACAAAGGAAAGAAGAGTTATCATGGCCCTGAGTGAAGGCTATAATTGTATACCATTGACCTTTTCACGTGAATGCAAACTGCTTTTAATCTAAGTCAAAGCAAACTGTTTTTGGACAAAGGTGATAACAAACATATTTACCAGGTCAATGGCTCACATCCTGTATGTTAGCCTATGTTAATCTGTTCTACAGATTATCTATCATCTGGCAGAACAGCTACAGCTGAATTGAGTTTATTACTTGCTTGAGATTAAAGGAGTCTGCTGTCATCCTTGAATTCAGCTGGTCTTTGCACAGGCCAGGCTGGTGAATTAACAGGTGATAAAATGAGGACACTTCACTTGTATTCTTTAGTTTAGGTCTTTAAAAATAACACTTATTTCTGCCACCCATTTCAGTTTGTGATTTTTTATATTTACTATCTTATATAATAGAAGAACAGTTTAAAAAACTTTCAGTTGTCCTTTCACACTAAGACAGCTCTCACCCCACACAGGCCAAAGAGCAAATGTAGGAATTGTGGAAGTATCAAGTATGTTAGTTCCAACTATACATTTAGCAACCAGGGAAATGACTATTGGATTGTGGCCTTAGAAGCTTTGGATCCACCATGAGGACCTAGGCCAGACTCTACTCATCACCTCACCCACAGTTGTCTCCACTCTGACCGAGAAGTCACAATGACAGCTTGAATGCTGACTATCAATATTAGCTCAAGCCCTTGTCTAATGGTTTTGAAAATATTTTATGTTGTCCGTTTTCTCAGTATATAACCATGCAAGTAAAATGACTACTGGTCCCTTCCAGGAAGGACCGAGGAACCATCACTGTGCACAATGGCTGTGGTATTGTCAGTCCTTCCTCCTGGGGTTCTGACTGATCCTTCAGTTAATGTGTTTTGAATCCCAAAACTGTCTGAGTTCTGGAGTCTGTATGATGAAATTGTGGCTATCTTTTGAAAATGTCTACCTTTTTCAGTCATAGGTTCTTCTTTCTTTCTTGATTATAGAGTGTGAATGCTCATAATCTCACTGGTTGCTCATCTATCTTGCCATTAGGCAAATTGTCTTTTATTAAAAAAAAATTATAACTCTATGCAACTTAGGCTCCTATGGCTGCCACTGTGATGTTGCGTCCAATAACAAAAATTGAGTCAGCCTGACTTCTGATGTTTGAATATCACCGGATAACTTTTTTTTTTTTTTTTTTGGTCAAATGATGGCACTTAATCTTTGCACTCAGAGAGCCAAGTTATTTCCTGATGTTAAAACGAACAAAAAGAAAAAAAAAAGCAATCAGTGACCTTGTTACTAAGGATATTGCTTTCTCATTGACATATAAGTAGACCTTGTCTGTGTTTCACAAACACTGTATTTTTTATAAATTGAAGGTTTATGGCAATCTTGCATTAAGCATGTCTATCGGCACCATTTTTTCAACAGCCCTGGCTCACTTGTGTCTCTGTGTCACATTTTGGTAATTTTGCAATACATCAAAGTTTTTATTATTATTATCTGTTAAGATGACCTTTGGTCATTGATATTTGATGCTATTGTTGTAATTGTTTTGATATGCAGTGAACTGTGAACCACACCTATGTAAGATAGAAAACTTAATCAATAAATATTGAATGTGTTCTGACTGCTCCGTAGACTAGCCATAGCCCAGTCTCTTTTCCTTTTCCTGGGCCTCCCTATTCCCTAAGACACAATAACATTGAAATCAGGCCAATTAGTGATTCCACAATAACCTCTAAGTGTTCAAGTGAAAGGAAGAGTTACATTTCTCTCCCAATAAATCAAAGGCTACAAATTATTAAGCCTAGTGAGGAAGGAAGTTGAAACCTGAGATAGGCCATAGGCCTTTTTTTGCCAGTAGCTAAGTTATGAATACAAAGGAAACATTCTTGAAGGAAATTAAATGTGCTACTCCAGTGAACATATTAATGATTAGAAAGAAAAACAATCTTATTACTGTTATGGAAAAAGTGTAGTGGTATGAATGGAAGACCAAATCAGCTACAATATTCACTTAAGCCAAAACTTAATACAGAGCAAGTCCCTCACTCTCTTAAATTTTATGACGGCAGAGAAATGTAAGGAAGCTGCCAAAAGAAACCTTTGAAGCAAACACAGGTTGGCTCACATGGTGGAAGGGAAGAAGCAATCTCCATCACATAAAATTCAAGGTTAAGCAGCAAGTCCTGTTATGGAAGCTGCAACAAGTTATCCAGAAAATCTAGCTAAGTTAATTAATAAAGGTGGCTACACAAGGCAACAGATTTTTAATGTAAATGAATTAGCCTTTTATTGGAAGAAGATGCCATCTTGGGCTTTCATAGCTAAGAAGAAGTCAATACCTATCTTCAAAGCATCAAAGAGAGAGGCTAACTCTTGCTTCAGGGTAATGCATTTGGTGACTTGAAGTTAAACCAATGGTCATTTACCTTTCTGAAAAGTCTAGGGCATTTGAGAATTTTGATAAATCTACTCTGCCTCTGCTCTTTAAATGGAACAACAAAGCCTGGATGATGTTTAATTTATTTACAGCATGGTTTACTGAATATTTTAAGCCCACTGTTGAGTCCTATTACTCCTTTAGATTAGATTCCTTTTAAAAGAGTACTTATTTATTGACAATGTGGCTCTTCATCCAAGAGCTCTAATGGAGATGCACAAGGAGATTAATATTGTTTCATGCCTGCTAACACAATATCCATTCTTCAGCACTTGAATTGAGGAGTAATTTCAACTTTTAAATCTTACTATTTAATAAAGGATTCTTTCAATGAATGTGGACAAAGGAAACTGAAAACCTTCTGGAAGGATTCACCTTTGTAGGAGTCATTAATAACTTTGGTGATTCATTCATAGGAGGAGATAAAAATATCCACATTAACATGAATTTGGAAGAAGTTGATTCCAATACTAATGGATGACTTTGAGCAGTTCAAGTGGAGGAAATATCTGCAGATGTGGTAAAAATAGCAAGATAATTAGTACTAAAAGCAGAGCCTGAATATATGGCTAATTTTTTTTCTATTTCATGATAAAAGTTGAACTCATGAGAAGTTACTTCTCATAGATGAGCAAAGATTGTGGTTTATTGAGATGGAATATACTCCTGGTAAAAATGCTGTGAACATTATTGAAACAACAACAAAGAATTAAAAATATTATTAAGTCAAATGAGTTGATAAAGCAGATTGGAGAGGATTGACTTTAATTATGGAAAATTCCACTGTGGGTAAAGTGCTGTCAAATAGTATCATATGTTACAGAGAAAACTTTCATGAATGGAAGAGTAAACCAGTTTTGTAAATATCATTATTTTATTTTAAGAAATTGCCACAACTATTTCAACTTTTAGCACCATCACCCTCATCAGTCAGCATCGAAAATATTAGAATATGCTGAAGACTCAGATCATTGTTAGCATCTTTTAGCAATGAAATATGTTTAATTAAGATATGTACATAATTTCCACACAATGTCATTGCACAGTTAGACTACAGTGTGGTATAAACCTAACCTTTTTTTTTCTTTTTTTAAATTTTAGGGACAGAGAATACATGTGCAGGTTCGTTACATGAATATACTGGTATAGTGGTGAAGTTCATCCTTCTAGTACACCCATCACCCAGATAGTTATCATTGTACCCAATAGGTAGTTTTTCAATGCCCAGTTTCCCGTAACCTCCCAACTATAGGAGTCCAAGTGTTTGCTGTTTCTATCTTTGTGTCCATGTGTATCTACTCAACCTAAGTTTTATACACACTTAAAAATTAAAATGCTCTTTGTGACTTGCCTTATGTTGATATTCACCTTATTGCAATAGTCTCAAATCAAACTCCTGATATCTTACACAGAATATAATTGCAAGCAAATTGCTGCCTTTTAATTCCTTCTGCCACATCTGCCACAGCCACCTTGGCATCTCAGTGAGTGTATTAGTTTCCTACTGCTACTATAACAAGTTACCCATATTTTAGGGTCTTAAAACAATGCAGATTTATCTTACATTTCTAGGGGTCAGAAGTCTGAAAAGGGTCTCCCTGGGCTAAAATCAGGTTGTTGGCAAGGTTACGTTCTTCTGCAGGCTCTAGTAAAATACATTTTCTTGCATTTTCCAACTTCAAGAGCAAGCTTGCATTTCTTGACTCATAACCCAGCAGCACCATTGCCCAAATTCCCATGCTGCCATCTATGTGGTTCTTTCTTCTTTCACTTTTTTTTTTTTCAGATGTTTTAGGACTTTAATGTTCTTTACATATTCAACATAAAATACTGACAATAGATAAACACTAGGTAAAAGACTTTTCAGCAAAGTATCTCTGTTGTCATCAAACATTACAAAGAAAGCAGTCAAGAGAACAAAGGATAAGGTAATTTAACAGAAATGTTTAATGTTTAGTTTAATGGCGTAACTGAAAAACAACCAACCAATCAACTTTCTCTTCTACCTATGGAAAGAATGGTAAAAATGAATCAAGAACTTCTAGACCTTTTTCATAAAACAGCTTAAAAAGAGGAAGGGGAAGACTGGGGATGGGGTGTAACTGTTGCTAATGGAATAATGCACAAGGTCAAGGATTTAATAAATTCTAAAAGTATCTACATGTATCAGTGATAACAATATTATTAGAAATAAAAACATATAGAAATATAAAGTATATGGTATTATAAACAGACCTGGCTAATATAAACATATATAAAGTATGTCACTTCTCTTGTAATAACAGTATAAAGATCGATCTACAGTTTGCCCTTTGCCTGGTACTATTAAACCACTCCTCCAATGGTCAATGTTGACCTTGAATCAACAGCCGCTGAACCCAGGAGACCCCACAGATGTCTAGATTCAGCACCTAGAGGGCCCAACCTACCCTCTATGCTGTGTGCTACCATGACTCCAGAAATAATAAATTGCAACTTGCATTATTAAGTCCACAGGCAAGTTTGAAATCTAACTAGAAGAAGTAGCAACAAAGGCAATTTGCTGGTGCTCAGAAGAATGTTGGCTCTGCTGGGGTCACCGTGGTGATTGTCCACGATGATCTGCTGGGATTTGCCCTCCGAGAGTGCCCCTCGGTCCTGGAATACAAAGCGCAAGTTGGAAACAGCTCCTTGTACAACACGCCTCCATGTTTCAGCATCTACATCATGGTACTGGAGTGGATTAAAAACAATGGAGGTACCGCGGCCATGGAGCAGCTTAGCTCCATCAAATCCCAAATGATTTATGAGATTACTGATAATTCTTAAGGATTCTATGTATGTCCAGTGGAGCCCCGAAATAGAAGCAAGATGAATATTCCATTCCGTGTAGGCAATGCCAAAGGAAATGATGCTTTAGAAAAAACGATTTATTGATAAAGCTCTTGAACTCAATATGTTGTCCTTGAAAGGGCATAGGTGTGTGGGAGGTATCAGGGCCTCTCTGTATAATGCTGTCACTACTGAAGATGTTCAGAAGCTAGCCGCCTTCATGAAAAATTTTTTAGAGATGCATCAGCTATGAACACATCCTAACCAGGATATACTCTGTTCTTGAACAACATACAAAGTTTAAAGTAACTTGGGAATGGCTATAAAAAGTTAACAAACACAATATTTTTCTCAAATGAACATGTTTATTGTAGATTCTTCTTTTTTGAAAGAACAACAGCAAAACATCTACAGCTCTGTAAAACTGGTGGGACCTAATATTCACCTTAATTCTGACTTGAACTGGAAGCATTTTAAGAAATCTTCTTATTGCTTTTCTTTTTTCACTTTTAAGGTCTCTTGTGATTACATTATGCCTACCAAGGTAATTTAGGATAACCTCTTAGAGGTCAACTTATTAACAATCTTAATCTTGTCAGAAGCATTAATTCCCCTTTTCTATACAACCAAACATACCAAAGGTTTAGGAGCTTAGAATATCTTTAGTGGACATTATTCTGCTTACTGCAGTCTGTATGTGCTAGTACATTT
>NW_012099054.1:235181-235818 GCF_000951045.1 Mandrillus leucophaeus
AGAAAATCTAGAAGAAATGGATAATTTCCTGGACACTTACAGTCTCCCAAGACTAAACCAGGAAGAAGTTGAATCCCTGAATAGACCAATAGCAGACTCTTAAATTGAGGCAATAATTAATAGCCTCCCAACCAAAAAAAGTCCAGGACCAGATGAATTCACAGCTAAACTCTACCAGAGGTACAAGGAGGAGTTGATACCATTCCTTCTGAAACTATTTCAATCAATAGAAAAAGAGGAAATTCTCCCTAACTCATTTTATGAGGCCAACATCATCCTGATACCAAAGACGGGCAGAGACACAACAACAAAAAAAGAGAATTTGAGAGCAATATCCTTGATGGACATTGATGCAAAAATCCTCAATATAATACTGGCAAACCGAATCCAGCAGCACATCCAAAAGCTTATCCACCATGATTAAGTGGGCTTCATCCCTGGGATGCAAGGCTGGTTCAACATACGCAAATCAATAAATGTAATCCAGCATATAAACAGAACCAAACATAAAAATCACAGGATTATCTCAATAGATGTAGAAAAGGCCTTTGACAAAATTCAACAGCCCTTCAGGGTAAAAACTCTCAATAAACTAGGTATTGATGGAACTTATTTCAAAATAATAAGAGCTATTTAC
>NW_012099054.1:237847-238930 GCF_000951045.1 Mandrillus leucophaeus
CTTACTTTATTTGAAACTAATGGCTTAGAAGATGAATATCTGGGGGCGGAGCAAGATGGCCGAATAGGAACACCTCCAGTCTCCAGCTCCCAGCGTGAGCGACAAAGAAGACGGGTGATTTTGGCATTTTCAACTGAGCCTCTGCTGCTGATACCCAGGCAAACAGGATCTGGAGGGGACCTCAAGCAATCTCCAACAGATCTAGAGCTGAGGGGCCTGACTGTTAGAAGGAAAACTAACAAATAGGAAGGGCACCCACACCAAAACCCCATCAGTACGTCACCATCATCAAAGACCAAAGGCAGATAAAACCACAAAGATGGGGAAAAAGCAGGGCAGAAAAGCTGGAAATTCAAAAAATAAGAGCGCATCTCCCCCTCCAAAGGAACGCAGCTCATCGCCAGCAACGGATCAAAGCTGGACGGAGAATGACTTTGACGAGATGAGAGAAGAAGGCTTCAGTCCATCAAACTTCTCAGAGCTAAAGGAGGAATTATGTACCCAGCACAAAGAAACTAAAAATCTTGAAAAAAGAATGGAAGAATGGATAACTAGAATAATCAATGCAGAGAAGGCCATAAACGAACTGACAGAGATAAAAACCATGACACGAGAAATACGTGACAAATGCACAAGATTCAATAACCAACTCGAACAACTGGAAGAAAGAGTATCAGTGATTGAGGATCAAATGAATGAAATGAAGCAAGAAGAGAAGTCTAAAGAAAAAAAGAGGAAAAAGAAATGAACAAAGCCTGCAAGAAGTATGGGATTATGTGAAGAGACCAAATCTACATCGGATTGGGGTGCCTGATAATGAGGAAGGAAATGGAACCAAGTTGGAAAACACTCTGCAAGATATCATCCAGGAGAACTTCCCCAACCTAGTAAGGCAGGACAATATTCAAATTCAGGAAATACAGAGAATGCCATAAAGATACTCCTCGAGAAGAGCAACTCCAAGACACATAATTGTCAGAGTCACCAAGGTTGAAATGAAGCAACAACTGTTGAGGAGAGCCAGAGAGAAAGGTCGGGTTACCCACAAAGGGAAGCCCATCAGACTAACAGCAGATCTCTCAG
>NW_012099054.1:238980-244595 GCF_000951045.1 Mandrillus leucophaeus
ATTATTGAGCAACAGTATTTACCATGCATACCTGTGTTACAGTTAAGTATAATTTAAATCTAAAATAAAAAATCACTTTAAGTTCAAGTTTATTTCTTTAAATCTGTGGATAAGAGTCAGAATTTCTTTAAATCAGAGATTTTTAACTGCCGAACACAAACTACAAATGAGAGTTTCCTTGGCAATTTAGGGTACTATAGAAGCATGATAATAAAGTTATTTTTTAAATGATTCATATTGGTATGTCTGTTTATAATGCACATGAGAAACTCCAATTTCATTATATACTTGAAGAAATCCATAGAAAACCCTTCAGAATAAATAGACAATATCATAATCCTGCTTAGCACACTGCTGTATAATTTTATTGATTGATTGATTGATTGATTGATTGATTTGAGACTGGGTCTCTTTCACCCAAGTTGGAATGCAGTAGTGAGATTTTGGCTCACTACAACCTCCGCTTCCCAGGCTCAGGTGATCCTCCCATCTCAACCCCCCAAGTAGCTCTGGAACTACAGGCACACATCATCATACCCATCTAAGTTTTTGCATTTTTGGTAGAGATGGGGTTTTGGCTTGTTGCTTAGGCTTGTCTCGAAATCCTGAGCTGAGGCAATCTGTCTGCCTTGGTCTCCCTAAGTGCTGGGATTACAGGCCTGAGCCACGGTGCCCAGCCTTGTATAAATTTTACCACAGAAACCCTTGAATACGATTGATTTTATTTCAAAATAGAAGAGCACATACACATTCCTCAATATGTATATCCTCAACGAAGCCCATTTAAATAAATTTTTAAAAATCCCTCACCTAGTCTCCTCAGGAAAACATTATAGTTTAACCTGGTGCTCTATTTCAGCAATTATTTTATCTAATAAAATGGATGTACATGGGGCTTTGCTTTACACCTTTTTCAACAATTAAGCAGCTAGACTTGATAACATAGAAAGGTGGCAGCAAACTAATAGGTACATATGCTCTCAGAGGCAATCTGTAGAAAGAAAAAAGGTCACATCACATTTTTCATTGCATTTGCTCTAAAAAAGAATGCAGGTTTTCTGGATGTCTGCACTCCAACATTAGTTGAAGGTGAGGCAATTGTTTTAGGTAAATAAATTTCCAATGGAAGTGCTGAGTGTTTCAGCACAAACAGGAATTTTGCACTGTACCCTCAAAGCTTTGACATCAGCTGTGTCAGCTGAGCGGATTCTGATTCTGAGTATAAAAATCTGATTCACCACGAGTTTGACACATGCTGCTTCAAAAAACTGAAGGAGCCTCCAAGTCTGTTTCAGAGCTGCAGCCTGGCAACAATTTCATTTTTGTCTTCTAAGTTGTTTTCCTTTCACCCTTTTGCTGAGCAGAAACCAGAAAATGATTCTGAGAGGAGCTGCATACTGCAACAGATGTATTACACAGAAATATACAGAGACATACAGAGAGTCCTGGAGAATATAAGCTAGTGTTATTCAAAAATCTGTCAATTTCCTAAAACTCAATGGGTAAAACAGAAATAAATACTACATTGATCTTGCTAATTATTATGGGATAAAGAGTTACTTCCTGAGTAATGACTAATAAAATCTGTGAAACAAAGAGAAAATAAAATCCACGAGGAAACTGTGTGATACTAAAAGAATCAGCAGAAAATTTAAGTTGATAATTTTCTTTATTCCATCCTCTAACAGAGGCATATGATTTCTTTTTAACTTATAAGTTACTTAAATTCTTGATGTAATATGTATTGTTAGCTTAAACTCAGTCTGGTTTTCTGTACGGTTCATTTCCCTTAGCTCCATTCACTCCTTCAGCATCACTGTGTCAGGTCTAGGGATAGGGCAAATATGTTCGTTACACAGTCTTTTTTTATCCAAAGTCTTTTTTTTTTTTTAAGGGCCTTTCCAGCTCCTGCATTTATGCCTTTAAAAACTTACATCAATACCTTGTGATCACAAGAATAGATATGTCAATTGTTCATACTTTTTCATAAACACAAGTCAATATTTTTCTCAAGAATGTTTGCACTTTAAGGTTCAAACAATTTTACCTAGTAAGAATGCTGACTCAGTTAAAAAACTGTAAAGCTCTCACATGTAGAGCTAGGAAAAGATTTTTCATGATGTAGAAATTTCCTTTTATAAAATCATAACATCTATTCTGACTATAAATTTTATTCTGCCCCAGCTGTTTGTTAAACCATGGTTGCAATTAAAGTGATTAATCATACTTTCTTAATAAATAATAAAATCTGTCCTTCAATGAAGATTAGTTCCAGTAATCTAGAAAATAGATCAACCCCAAATTCTTTATTTCTTACTGAATACAGATAAATATGCGCGTGCGCGCATGTGTGTGTGTGTGCGTGTGTGTGTGTGTATACAATTGGGACCTGTATAATTACCTTTAAAAACTGTCTTAATAGAAATGTGACCATATAAAATATTAATCAATTTAAAATTATTGAACCCTGTTACTTTGTCATAACAAGTGTGTCTATTATCATGCAAGGCAACAGAGACTATATTTAAATTAACCATGAATGACAATTTTTTAAAAGTTCATCAACCTTCTGTTTCTTTGTGTACATTTGGAAAGAGTATTGCTATGAAAATTAAATGCACAATTATACATTTAATTTGATAGACTTTACTTCATTTTAATAAAATTCTAATTTTTATGAAATTCTAATATTGCTAACATTTAACATCAAGAAAAGCATTGCTAGGGTAAGCAAATACTACTTTAGAAATGATAATTTACCCATATCAACCCAAACTGAATAAGAATAGGTTCTGAGTTTACCTTATTTTTTTATATAGGAAGTCAACACTATATGTTATTGATGAAATGCCTGAAACTCTCTATGCAATGCAGGAAGAATATTAATATAACAGAGTCCAAGTATAAAAAATATAGAGCTATGTATTAATCAGAGAGAATTATAGCTTTGACTTGCCTTGTGCTCTAAATAAGTGCAACTGAGAAAGAAGGAGTTAAAATTAATAACTTATACTAAAACCAGTAAAACAATAGTGTTTAACTTAGTAATTACCTAATTCTGAGACCAGCACACCATTTACATTTTACATGTAGTAGATGCAATTTTTAAAAAACTGTGTTGAATACACTTGAATATCTTACACAGTCATATACTGTGAAAAACTATGTTGAATACACTTGAATATCTTACACAGTCATATATTTTGCGCATCAGTGCATTTTAAAAATTTATATTTTATATTTCTCTGTATTTTACATATTTTGGTCTTATTTCTTCCTATTCTATTAATAAGGGATTATAGTCCATGCCATGATGTATGGATGGATTGTGTATTTTGTGAGGCAAAACTCTTATACAACTGGATTTTGGCACCCTACTTCCATTAAAAAAAAAATCAACCAAAATAAAAGGATGTGATAAGATCTGTCAGTGCATTAGGAAAAAATGTTGTCCACTCAGCATTTTGGAGATAGGATGAAAGGAGGACAACTACAGGGCAGAGAGTATTTATTAATACTTGGTAATTAGTAGCTGAGAAATAAAATATGATTCTTTGCTCTTTGGCTTTCAGTGTTCAGAATGATTCTTGATGTTACAAGAATGCAGTTACTACAGAACTAATGTCGTGATTAAGGGAGGCTCTTCTCTATTCTTTCCTCTATGTTAGTTATAAGGAGGGATACCACAGATGAAAGGCATAGCCTCTATGTGAATTTAATGACACGTCACCATTATAATAGTAATGTTACCTAAAGAAAGAAGGTTCTCTTAGGGAAATATATGATAGAAATGTGAACAACTATGATCATTTAAATGTTGAAAGGGTTATTTTTTTTTTCTTTTTAGTTAGCCTTGTTTACTGCAAGAATAATGTAAAATACTCTGCATGTAAATCTTGGATGGTAAAAGTTTACTTTTAGAAAAAATGTTACTTTATGGATCATACTAATTACCATTAAGTTATGTGGATAGGAGTTAAAATGTAAGTGATATTTATCAGAATTAATGCTTTTACCTACCTAAAAGACACTTCAATTATCTCTTTTTTCTTTTAGCAGTTCCTTAATCCATCATTATTAAATATCTTCTGGCTGACCAAGAGTGTGGCAGCATCTTTAACCTGGGTTTTTCAGCTGTATTGTGATAAAGGATGCAATAAAAAAATGTAGCTACTTTGAGACAAGACATTTTCTTCAGTAAAAATATCCATTAGTCTGAGAGCTGCCTTACCTCCCTCCTCCAGTCCAAATATGAAGTGAATAGAGCTTTCCGAGGTACATACATGCAGCTCAGGGAGTGTTCAAAATGATCCATTGAGATAAATAGATAATAGAATTTATATTTCTATTTTTAAATCCAGAATTTAAAAATTAAAAAAAAAATAAACCTTTACTATACTTAATATACAGGTTGCCCTTGAGGCGTTCACTCGGTCTGTGCCTGATATCTCACATGTCATGTGGGTTGTGTGACGTATCAAGAAGTAGGGGTGGAAGTTCTGGGGAACTGGAGGCTTGACAGCAGCAGCCTCTCTGTTTCTTGGCCTTGACTTGTATTACAAGGTATTAAGGGTTTCCTATGCCTGAGTAGATTTGGAAAGTATACTATCAAGTTTTAACTAAAGTAACTCTCACAAAATAGGCATATGGGTGAGAAAAAATTCCCTCAAAGAAACTACAAATTGAATGCATCTGAAAAACCAAGCAGAAGTGAGCAAAAAGAATAAGGTGATCTGACATCAGTTACAACACTTGTACAAGTGCTTCACACACACAGTGAGGTATTATTATGTATTTATGTCTAAATACATAATAATAATGTATTTAGATTTGATAAGTCAGTCATTAATTTAGAAATCCTCATGGAAACTATTTTAAAAATATATTTATAACCGGTGTTGTTAACAACGAATTTCACATCACATGTGTATTGTGCCTTGAAATTCTAGAAAAGATATTTTAAACTCTCATCTACAAGCTATTGAAAAAATGATACATTTTAATCTAATACTTTAAAAATATGTTTAGTCATTAAGTATATGGATTATAATAAATAAGTACATATATCCATATTTATATTTTTAAAGAAACAGATCTAATTAGAAGAGCATGATCTGAGAATTCAGTATACACAAGTTTTTTCATGGATTACTACTACTACTTCTTTAGGTTTTAGTTCAGAGGTCAAAACAGGTTAAAATCTAAAAGGTTTTCCTCGATCCCTTTATATTAAAGAACATCCTAATAAAGTTAGTCTGTCTCACAGTTTCAGTTTTTTCCTTGGAACATAATGGTTATCTGAATTTATCTTATTTATTTGTTTGTTTGTAAGAATGTATATTTCATGCTGACTGCTTTTGTGTTGTCAATGTGCTTTCTCAATTTCTGGTACTCAGTGGACAATATTTTATTCGTTTATTTAAAACATAGTTTCCTTTCTGGTCTATGGAAACTATGTTTTAGATAAATGAATAAAATACTATTAAAAGCATGACAGTATAAACATTTTTTGTTATGCCTGGCAACTTTATAAACTGGGGAAGTTCTAAGAAGTATCCAGTTTTTGTGCCATGATTTACTACTCAACATTTATTTTTTAAAAAATTTAAAAAAAA
>NW_012099054.1:245015-247464 GCF_000951045.1 Mandrillus leucophaeus
TACTTCATAGTGAAGAGTAAATAAAAATGTGTGAATTTACATTCCCATGAACTGAGCATAAGGGTTATCTTTTTTTCTATCCTCAGCAACATTTCTTACTGTCTGTTTTGGGGACAGAAACCATTTTAATGGGGATGAGATGATATCTTATTGTAGTTTTGATTAGCATTTCTCTAATGATTAATGATGCTGAACATATTTTAATATACCTGTTGGTCATCTGTACATCTTTTAAGAAATTTCTATTTAGATCTTTTCCCTATTTTTTAATCATATTATTTATTTTTTTCTCTATGGAGTTGGATGAGCTCCTCATACATTCTGGCTATTAATCTCTTGTTGGTTGGATATATATCCAAAAGAAAACAAATAGGTATATCAAAGAAACATCTGCACTCTCATGTTTATTGCAGCACTCACAGTAGCCTAGATATGGAATAAACCCAAGTGTTCATCAAAGGAAAATTGCATAAAGAAAATGTGGCATATATACACAAAGAAATATTATGCAGCCAAAAAATATGAAACCTTGGCATTTGCTACAACATGAATAGAATTGGAGGTCATTATTTTAAGTGAAATAAGGCAAGCACAAAAGAACAAATACTGCATGCTTTTACCCATACTTGAAAACTAAAAAGACAGCAAGTGAGAAAATTGAACTCATGGAGATAAAGAGTAGAGTAGAATGAGGCTGGGAAGGGTAACAGGGAAGTGGGCAGTGAGGATAAAGTGAGGATGGTTAATGACTGCAAAAATACAGGTAGAATGAATAATACCTAGTATTCACTAGCACAATAGGGTGACTATAGTTAAAATAATTTGCTGCATGTTTTCAAATAGCTAAAAATGAATTGGAATATTCTTTTTATTTTATTTAAATTTTATTTTATTTTAAGTTTTGGGGTACATGTGCAGAATGTGCAGGTTTGTTACATAAGTAAACATGTGCCATGGTGCTTTGTTGCATCTATCAAACCATCACCTAGGTATTAAGCCCAGGATGCAATAGCTATTTTTCCTGACGCTCTCTCTGCACCTGCCCTACCCAGACAGGTCCCAGTGAGTGTTGTTCCTCTCCCCATGTCCATGTGTCCTCATTGTTCAGCTCCCACCTATAAGTGAGAACATATGTGTTTGGTTTTCTGTTCCTGCATTAGTTTGCTAAGGACAACGGCTTCCAGTTTCATTCATATCCCTTCAGAGAACATGATCCCATTTCTTTTCATGGCTGCATAGTATTCCATGGTGTATATGTATCACATTTTCTTTATTCAGTTTATCATTGAAGGCATTTTGGGTTGATTCCATGTCTTTGTTATTATGAATAATGCTGCAATAAGCTTAATACAAAGAAATAATAAATGCTTGATGTGATGGATAACCCCAATTACCCTGATTTGATTATTATAGATTGTATACCCATATCAAAACATCGCATGTATCCCAAAAATATGTACAATTCTTTTGTACCCATAATAATCAAAAATAAAAATACATTTTTAAATGATGAAAAACCCAAGTAAGTTTACTATTTGAATACAGCAACAACAGAACTAGAATATAAATTAGAATATCAGACTCATGTATTGGTGTCATTGGAATACATTTAAAGAGCTGATTTGTAACCATTCATCTCAGATGAAGTGGGCCTTTTCCTTACTAGGTTGGATAATCATTATTGCTGTTTAAATAGAAAGAATGTACAATTTGTCCAGTATTTTTTATACTAAAACAACATATTTTAGAGGCAAAAACTTTGGGAATTTTCATATATGTATCTATTAGTTGAAAGGATAAATAGAATGAAATTTAGTACAATCATAGTTCTGTCTGTTGTTTCAAAAACAAGCCCTGTGTCTCCATATGTTTCCCTAAGACTAAATAATTCCAATTTCTTCTCTATCATAAAGAAATGATAGAAATTATGTCTTTTTTATAGGCATTCTCAAAAAAATTATTCTGGATTTTCAGAAAGATAGACTTTAACTTTTCATCATTACCTAATACAATCAGTGTCCTTTATTATATACACAGTTATAATCACAAATACTGAAAACTGTACATCCCCTGAGTTTTTCATGAGGTTGGAAAAACTAAGACAATGGACAAGGTCTCACTAGTCCTGGTAATCATTGTAAAAATTCCAAAATGGACCTTTGTCATTGACTGGAGTTTGAGAAATACTGGAAATTATTTTCTGAGATTTTTTATAAGTATTAATTTCAGAACTATGTAAATATTTATAAAGGCATATAAAATATTAATCATTAAACACACATTCCAAGAACTGTGATCATGATAATCATATCAAAATTATCATCATCATCATCATCATCATTATATTACTGAACACATAAATGATTTTCAATCTCCAACTTATAATTTTAGGGTCATTCTCTAACGTTATTAAAACACTCTTTTGAAACTTTCTGTACAATTTTAAACA
>NW_012099054.1:249179-250915 GCF_000951045.1 Mandrillus leucophaeus
TTGCAATACTACAATGCTTGTTGAGGATTGCTCAAGAAATCTTTGACCAGACCAATGTCCTGGAGAATTTCCCCCAATGTTTTCTTTCAGGGGTTTCATAGTTTGAGGTCTTAAATTTAAGGCTTTAATCAATATTGATTTGAATTTTGTGTATGCCAACACATAGAGGTATAGATTCATTCTTCTGCATATGAATATCTAATTTTCCCAGTAACATTCATTGAGAAAACTGTCTTTTCCTCAATGTTTATTCTTGACAGCTTTGTTAAAAATGGAATTACTGTAGATATATAGATTTGTTTCTGGTTTCTCTATACTGTTCCGTTGATTTTATTTGTCTGTTTTTATGCCAATATCATGCTGTTTTGGTTGCTATGTGGTGTAACTTGAAGTCAGGTTATATGATTTCTCTCATGCTGTTCTTTTCGCTCAGGGTAGTTTTGGTTATTCTGAGTCTTGTGTGGTTCCATGTAAATGGTAGAATTTTTTTTTTATTTTTGTGAAGAATACATCTTGTATTTTGAAAGGAGTTGCGTTGAATCAGTAGATTGCTTTGGGTATTATGGACATTTTAATGATATTGATTCTTTTAATCACTCAACATGAAATATTTTTCCAATTTTGTGGTCTCTTCAATTTCTTCCATCAGGGTTTTATAGTTGTCATTGTAGAGATCTTTTACTTCTTTAGTTAAGGTAATTGCTAGGTATTTTATTTTTATTTTTGCTCTTATAAATGGGATTACTTTCTTGATTTCTTTTTCAGATTGCTTGCTGTTGGCATATAAAATTGCTTCTAATTTTTTGTGCATTTATTTTATATCTTGCATGTTTATTGAATTTTATAGTTCTAATAGATTTCTGGTGGAGTCTTTAGGCTTTTCCATATATGAGATCATATTATCAGGCCAGGGGTGGTGGCTTATGCCTGTAATCCCAGAACTTTTGGAGGCTGACGCGGGCAGATCACTTGCGGTCAGGAGTTTGAGACCAGACTGGCCAACACAATGAAACCCTGTCTCTATTATACATACAAAAATCAGCCATGCATGGTGATGTGCACTTGTAGTCCCAGCTACTCGGGAGGTTGAGGCAGGAGAATAGATTGAACCTGTGAGGTGGAAGCTGCAATGAGCCAAGATCTTGCCATTGCACTCCAGCCTGGGCAACAGAGGGAGACTTTACCTCACACACACACTCACACACACATACACACACACACACACACACACACACACACACACCATATTATCTGCAACAAATGTGATTTGACTTCTCCTTTTCCAGTTTGGATACCCTTTATTTCTTTCCCTTGTCTATGTGCTTTAGCTAGGACTCTAGTATTATGTTAAAACAATGCTGCAAGTGGGAATTCTTGTCATATACTTGATCTTAGAGAAAAGGCTTCCAATGCTTTGCATATTTTGTGTAATAGTAGCTGTGGATCTGTCATACATAGCTTACATTGTTTTGAGGACTGTTGTTTCTATACCCAATATTTGAAGTTTTTTATAACGAAGGGATATTCAATATTATTAAATGTATTTTCTCCATCAATTGAAATGATTATATAGTTTTGTTTTTTATTCTGTTGATATAACATATCACATTGATTTGTGTATGTTGAACCATACTTGTATCCCTGGGATAAATCCCACTTGGTCATCATGAATGGTTTTCTGAATGTGTTGCTGAATTTGGTTTGCTAGTATTTTGTTGATGATTTTGCCACTAATG